>NW_027273016.1:0-78743 GCF_040938485.1 Diadema antillarum
GGCTCTGAAGTGCAGTGTCTATTCAAGTGCTTAATCTTTACCAAACCGTGCTGGCTGTGCGATGAATGGGACAAAAAAACGGGAAGTAAACCACCAGAGTAACAACAATGAAGGGATTATCAGATTAAAGTGAAATTAAACATGCCTCATTAACACATTCTGTCCATAATCAATGCCAACTTTCAAAGCAGTAGCAATATCCTATCAAAAGTTATTAGAGTTGAAAGTGAAGAGTGTGGACAAGGTTTTTCAGAAATGAAAAAATGATTCTAAAGACACACCTAATCACACTATTCTACCAAAAATGTTCAAGATAAACTGCTAAAAAACACACTTTCCTGCCCGTTTTATGATACCAAATTTTAGCATAATGTAAAAGAAGACCCGCTCTTTCAGAAAATATGGAAAAGTCAAGTTTGGCTAGGTTGACCCATTTCACTTATTTTCGGTCCTCAAGCAAAATCAGTGTGTGCGACTTTATGTTCGTTTTGAGGTGCACGGTCACATATGTGATGTGTATGATTTGTTGTGTGTGTGTGTGTGTGTGTATGTGTGTATGTGTGTGTGTTTGGAGTATAATAATACAATACTGTATGTAGAAACTGTGCATGTGTGGTGGTTGTATAGTCGTAGTGGTTTGTTTGTCTGTGTGTATACGTGTGCCTGTATGCTTACGTGGGTATGTGGAATATAGTGGCGCTATTGTGGCAATACAAACGCCTTCAGAGTGTGTGAGCACGTGTTTAAAGAATTCACACCAGCGTTGATCTAAAAATAGTGTGGGTGTGTCAACCAATATCAGCGTAGTCTAGCTTCTGGACTCTTTTTACTCGTAGCCGTGATTGTACGCGACAAGCCGTATGAGGGCGTGACACCCGAGGATTGCGATACCCGAGTGGGCGCGCAGTCTCTCGATTATCGCAATAAGAAAAATTGCGCCCTCTCTTGGTCGCACCAAGGAAAAGGGGACGGAGCCCAGACTAATATCAGCGGTGAGGCGGGCTAGGCGAGAGAGAGAGACCGAGAGAAAATACATACGAGGGAGGTACCCTCCCCAAATGTTATTTGTCTTTGTTCATTTTTATTGCAGTCATTTTCTTCCATCAGTCTTATAAACTAGAACGTCCATACCACTATTCTTTGTCCCAGAATAGGTTTGGCATGCTTTATACATGAGCGAATAATTTCCACACGCCGTAAAAAATTTGCCAATCGTTAGTTGATTTTAGCACAAACGAACTGCCATTGTACACCGCTAATACATACGTAATACAAACAAACACCAACAAACACTCAAACAAATCCTCATAATGCAAATAAACCAACTCAACACTTTTTTCCTTGATATTTATTGATTTCATTCAAATCATTCATAAATTGACCCATTCTGGGTGTAACATGAACAAAAAAAAAGTTACAAATGGCAATTCGAAACACAAACAAATCCATTTGTCAATTTATACCATAAATAATCTCACTTCAACATAGATAACTCGATTACAGACCAACCCTACTAATAATTTCTTCACGAGAAATTTTTGACATGTAGGGCCCTACCAAACCTATATTCCTTGAATATATTGGTTTGGATCATGTAACACCTTCTTACTTACAAGGGCATATACATAAAAAAAACACAAATACATTACACAAATCTAGAATGAAATCAGTCATTAAAAAAAACCGACCACCCCCTCCCCTCCCCAACCGAAACAAATCTAGGGCCTACATCTATCCTAAATATTAAATCCTACCAACATCTGTCATACCATTTATAACTATCCTTCTTCAAATCCAATCCCCAACCCACCAACCCCTGATTAAACAAAACCTAAATCATCCGACACCCACATTCACCAACCCAAATACATACACACACACACACACACACACACACACACACACACACGAAGGTTCGTTATTCCGAAGTTTCGTTTTTTCCGAGGCTTCATTTATCCGAAACACACAATTCCCTATACCTAGAGGTTCGTTGATCCAAAAATGAAATTCGGAATAACGATCCTTCGGAATAATGAGCCTTCGGACGAATGAGCCTTCGGACGAATGAGCCTTCAGAATAACAAACTTTTGCAATAACGAAATGTAACCCCCTTCCCACATACCGACGCACACCCGAACCGATACCACATTCCTTCCTGATGAAACGATTTCCCAATGTTGATAAATAAGACATAATGGACCGTATGCAGAAAAGCAGCATCCGCCCGCACGCAAGCTCCACTCCAAATTCATATACAAATCTGCCAAACAAACTCATTAAATTCAAAGCTGCTGATAAAATCAATATCAACGTTTATGCCAGCAACAGCTTACTAGGTATCCCTCCCCACGCGCAGTTAAAAAACACATACGCAAAAACTGACATAATAAACACATTCTTCCACACACACACACACACACACGCACAAACGGACACTAGATTATCATGTGCACGCGCACATACACACTTCCTTGAAACCTCACCATGACTTTTTACATGGCATGTTTGCATGGATGTAGCCATGTAAGTTATGTGTTAGTATTTCAATGATTACGTCCAGAACGATATTACCCAGCAAAATGTGCTTCGAGGGCGGGCGACAATCCGTGCCGCCAGCCCTCGTCACGGATTGTCGCCAGGCGACAATCCGTGACGGGGGCGACAATCCGTGCCGCCAACGCCCGTCACGGATTGTCGCCCCGAGCAGGAGGCGACAATCCGTGTAGGGGCGACAATCCGTGTCGCAACATCGACACGTTCAAAAAAAAAAATCGAGTTTGCTATAGGGTTAGAGAACTCGAGTTTTGTAACCCGCTAATTTGTGTACGTATTGAACCACCCCCCCCCCCCCCGACAATTTTGATATTAGACATCTTACAGCACCCAGTTTTCATCTTTTCCCCAGTCTGTGTTTTAATCACCATTCTACCAGTTCCCACACATCTTGGCTCGGAATATATATATTTCATTAGCACAGATTTGGAATTCTTTGGATTGCGAAATTAAGAACACACGCCCATTGTATTCTTTTAAGTGAGTCCTTCGAGGCAGTGTTTCTAACTGCTCAGCAGCAATATCAAATACCATTACCACCATAATGAAATGCACTGGCATTGATTATTGGATCACCAAATCAATTTTGAGATCTAATAATCGTAAAAATAATTTATTTTATAGACATAAGTCTAGTGGTACTGAAGAAGCAAAACGCAAATCCCATTCAATTCAATTCATTTCAATAGTGTATTTATTTCCATTATCAAAAAGTAAAGAAAAAGTTGACATAATCCAAAGTGATACATTTTTCTTACACTCGTCTGATAAGGCATTTTTTTAAAATACAATGTAAAGTATATGCACGAATGATGTCATAAAAAAGAAGCAATGCACTTTGCCATGGCAACAAAAATAGTAAATGATCACAATGATGGAAAACAGTGTTCCACTATTAAAGAAAGCCAAGCTTGTAAGACGTTGAACACTGGAACAAAACAACAACAGCACCAATTTGTTATACCAATAAAACATATTCATTTTAAATTCTTTTGTATACTATTGTACATTTACTCATTGATATATGATGCTGATACTATGAACAATATACTTACTAGAATTTTAGAATGCAAACATGTAAACTATATAATATATCACATTTGTGGCACAGACACTATGGGGCCAGGTATGCCACGAAAATTGAACGGAAAGGAAGATATGCAATCGGCCACAAAAAACAAACAAACATGACGACAACAATAACAACACAAAACACAGAAACATGAGGAAATGCACTCAGACAGATACTGGACAACGAAAAACGAAGAAAGAGGAGCAGGGAAGAATAGAGAAGGAAAAGGAGAGGGAAAAGGAGAGGGATGGAAAAGGTCTGTGGACACACTACAAAATCTCAAGGACAAGTGAAACATGACGGGTTTTTTCATAAAACAAAATTAACTGGTATATTTAGAAAACAAAGATTTTTTAAGTTTATACTTAAATGTAATCAACTTCACAGATTCTTTTAGATCATTATCTAAGCTATTCCAAAATCTGGGTCCGGTACAAACAAATGTATTTTGAGTGTGTACAGTTCTCACTAAGGGAAGATGAAATTCTTTAGATTGTCTCGTGGGATAATTATGTACGTGGCTGTTACGGTGAAATAAAGAACAAAATATTTTGGGTAGATGGTTGCAGTTGTAATATTAAACATGAATTGACCAAGTTGAAACAAATGCAACTCTCTTATTTTCAGAATTTTGTGTTCAAGGAACAGCTTGTCAGTATGTGCTCGGATATGAAGGTTAAAAACAATTCTGAGCAGAAGAAAAGTTTATCTAACAATGTCGAATATGTATTCCCCCAAGCAAGAATTCCGTAATGCAAGTACGGCAATACCAAACTTGAATAAAGTGTAATCAAAGCCGAAGAAGGAAGATAATTTTTCAATCTATTCATTATGCCTATGTAACGTGCAATTACATTACAAATATTGTTTATATGACACTTCCATGATAACTTATCATCAACACAAACACCTAAGAATTTAACAAACGAAACCTCTTCTAGGGGAGTAGTGTCAAATATAACATTACCTGGTAATCTATCTAAGGAATTACTGAAAACATATACTTAGTCTTCTCAATATTCAGTGACAATTTATTTGCATATATCCATTGTGAGACATTCTTCAATTCATAATTCACTGTACTAATTAAAGTATTAGTGTCAGGGTGGGAATAAAAAAGATTGGAATCATCCGCAAATAATATGAAAGAGAGTTTATCTGAAGATCTATAAAAATCATTAATGTAAACTATGAATAACAGTGGGCCTAACAAACCTTTCTTGAGGAACGCCACATTCGATTTTCTTCATAGAAGAATCAAAACTGTTCACATGTACATATTGAAATCTGTCAGATGAATAACTCGTGAACCATTGCAAGGCTTTTCCGCGAATGCCATAATGGGATAACTTAGAGAGAAGTATACCGTGATTAATCGTATCAAAGGCTTTGGAAAAGTCCAGGAAGATGCATATTGTATGCGAAAATGTATCAAGTGCATGTGAATCTTTTCCACAAAAGTAAGTAAAGCGTAAGTGGTGTTGTGATTTTCTCTGAAAATTCGTAAATATATTACTCACATTAAAAAATTTTACAGTTCGGATATATACTATTTTTTCCAGAATTTTAGAAATCGAAGTTAATAACGATATTGGTCTGTAATTATTGACATCATTCTTCTCCCCTTTCTTATGTATAGGTTTAACTTTGGCAGTCTTCATCTGATTTGGTACAAGCCCAGTTATAAGTGATAAATTAATAATACTATAGGATCTATTATTTGAAGAATTATATTTTTCAACAAATAAATTATCGATTCCATCACAACCTGGGCTTTTCCCTTCTTTCAAATTATAAATGATATCTATAACTTCTTCATTATACGTAGGGTCCAAAATTATAGTTTTAGGATTAGGCATATCTAAAAAATCATAAAACACTTTATTAGATGAAGGGATACTTTGTGATAAATTGTTCCCAGTCGATACAAAAAAAAATCATTAAAAATTTCGGCCATGCCAGCAGGTACATTGCTTGAGGTATTACCCCATCGTACTTCTGAAATACTAGATACATCATTAGATGTATTCATAACATCTTTTATTGTTTTCCAAGTATTCTTGATATCATCTTTATATTTCATTATCTGGTTGACATAAAATGTTCTCTTTTGTAAACGCAATAAATTAGTAAGCGTGTTTTTATAAATCACAAATTTTAGTATATTTTTCATCCATAAGGTTACTCCTGTATTTATAAAACAAATTATTTTTTCTATTAATCGATCTTAAAAGCAATTGGGTTATCCACTGGAGTCTTGGAGTTCTTTTGTAACTATTTTTCCTTGTACAAAACGGAATACGTTCATCAATTTTAGAAGTGATAGTTTTCATAAAATAATCATAACACAAATCAAGATCGGTATTATTGTATACAAAAGACCTATCAATATCTTTTAAACTATTTTGCAAATTGATAAGATTATTGGTCGTAATCTTACGACGTCTCTGATAATTATTTTGCCTAGGAGATAACTTAATTGGCACTTGTGTAAATATAGGATAATGATCAGAGATGTCAGACAAAACAATACCAGACTCGGGAATTGGGAGGATATTACAAAAAATATTATCAATCAAAGCGGCAGATCGGTCAGTAACACGGGTCGGCTTAGAAATTAACGGTAATAAAGAAACAGACATTAAGGTTTCTACAAATTCTTGCGAAATATGTTGGGAGCTACATTTCATAAGATCAATATTAAAATCACCCATTAAATATACATGTTTATTTGTAAAAATAGAGTTCTGCATTAAATTTTGTATATACAACACAAAATCATTCGGATTCGATCCAGGGGGTCTGTAAACAACTCCAATCAATATGTTTTTCCCATTGGGGTTTACCAATTCAACAAAAAGAGATTCAACTACATCAGTCATGACATTCAGTTCTTCGTGGATAGAATATTCGAATTTGTTGGGGATGTATAAACCCACACCATCACCCATTCTTTCTTTTCTATTTCTGTGCACGAAATCAAAGCCGGATATAGAAAATAAATGACTTATATTGGGAGTCAACCATGTTTCGGTCACACCTATAATGGAACAGTTTTTACCAAAATTTTCAAAAAATAATCGCAATTTATCAAAATTTCTACTTATGCTTCGTATATTTAAATGAGCTAACAAAAGATTATCATCATCACTATTCATAGCATATTGTTTATACTGGTTTACGGTCAGATAAACACATGATGAACTTTGCACAGGATCTTGGGAGTCAAAATTATATTCAAATTCTTGTGCCGAAGCATTAATTTGTTCGATATATATGCTTCATATAAGGTGGAAGTTTTGTTTTCCTGCGCGGACGTAAAAGAGCGCCCAACTGTATCATAAAATTCATCATCGATCACAGAGTTGAAAACAAATGTTGGATTAGCCATAAGTATAAAGAATATCACACCGGAATCGACAAGAATTCCACTTAGACATAGACCTGGAGATTGTAGTTATGTGGGAATGTACAGACCGGGAAGAAGAGAAAGAGAAACGCATACACACAAACATGAAACGCATACAAGAAACACACACATGAAACACAGACATGAGACACACACAAGACACGGGAAACAACAAGGACGCAGACAAGACATAGCCGATGGTATCAAGTTGGGCACACACAGCCGTGGCCTGCGTCTGCTCTGCCAAGACAAATTGAGGCATAAGAAATAATATCAGCGTGGATTTAACTACAGACTGCATTTGAGTGAGTGAGCTCCCTTGATATTCAAAAAATATTAATTTCATACGAGATATTTTCACGTGCATAATTCAAACAATCAATATAATCTTTTTTAGGTTATTTGGGGGTCAGGAGAGAAGGAGAGAGACGAAGGGAGACAAGAATAGAACTGTAATGATTACTGTATACACCTACACTGTAGTTTCTGATGTTAACAGTGAGTGCCTATTGGCCATAGTAAAACAATAAGTGTATGCAGAATATCTTCACAAGTCATAATAGACAACTACAATGTATAGAAATCAATTCTAAATATTTGTTCGCTGGGAATGTCATGAAGGAAAAGAATGGAAAAGAAATCAGAGAAGAACAAAGAAAAACAATCAACAAATACAGAACATATTATAAGAGAGTTTAGATAGTAAACGTATTACTGATTAATATACTACCAGCTTTCCCGAATATCACCTCATCGTAAGCTTTCTTCAACCCCATCCCTACCATTACAACACATCAAAAAAGGTTATACTCAGATTGAAGAGAATGAAACAAAATATCTGCTTAACATATTTAAAAACTATTCCATATATATATATATATATATATATATAAGTGTTCAAAATGTTCTCTTCATTTCAAATTTGCATACAGATTGAGAATGCGATTAGATCAGTGAAAAGAAAATGTTATTGAATTTTTTGCTCTATCATTGATCATCATAAGCAGCGTCCGCAGGAATGGAACGCCCCCACTCGCCAAAGTCGCGGAGGGGAAAAAAAGCAACAAAAACAAAATCGACACCATAGCGGGAAGCGTGTTTTTTTTAGACGGCACAGATTGGGGACCCTAATCCTAACCCTAACCCTAGCTCTAACCCTAACCATCAAACCCTAACCTTAACCCTAGCCCTAACCCTAAACCTAACCCTAACTCTAACCCTAACCCTAAACCCTAACCCTAACCAATTGTGTTTCCTATAGGTTTGATACGCGCCATGCCCCAATCTGTGCCGTCTTAAAAAAAAAACGCTAGCGGGAAGCACACCCACCAGGGAGGTGCACCCATCGTACAGAGCGCACAACGGGTCGAGTGCACAGAATACTATAATGCACAATATTTAGCTAAAGTTCAGTTGAAATACAAAGATCATTGTATGCCCCAGGGACTCCATACAGTATTCTCATGGTCGGACATCCGGGTATTTTGCGTGTCACGGGATCATGGATAGCGGAGGAGTGAAAACAAACCGTAGTCGTATAGTCGCGTGAGCCTGGAGTGGTAAGGCTGTACGTGTTTTCTGCCGGGGCGCCCCGCGAGCATAGCGCTAGCGCACGCTGTACTACTGTAGCTGTGCGGGCGGCAGGATTAGGCCCTATACACCCTAAGCCTACTACAGTACTAACGTTAGGCCTATAGTCTAGACCTACCTGAAGTTTCTATGAGGTACTAAGTAAGCGTAGATATCGGGGTAGGGCCTACTCAAAGAGGTTCTACATACTGCACATCTGGCCATTTTGTTGGGTCGTTTACGTTGATCCAAAGTCCTGCCGCGATTTCATACGGGCACAGGTCCAGTCCGGCTGCCTTCAATTTGGCAAAATGCCGGGACCGATCGATCGACAGGATCCAGATTTTTAGAATATTGCTGGCAAGACATGATGCATGTATCCAGGGCTGCCAACACTGGAAACTAATTGAGGGTGAGACTCCCATAGGCCAATGCTATAATTTAGGAGTCAAAATGAGTGAGATCAATAGAAATGCATGCAAATGAAATAAAGTTTTAGAGTGAGAAAGGACCAAAATGCGTGAGTCTCACGCTCAATGCGTGAGAGTTGGCAGCCCTGATGTATCTCATGAATGATGGCACAAATGACAAAATGAATAATGAAAAACAGTCCCCATATACTGTCTGCGTAGAGTTGCACATGAATTATACACGTCGCACATGCACAGCATGCAGTATGCGCATTATGCAGGCTTAGCGCCTGCAAGCTGTTTGTTTTCACTCCAGTCAACCGGAAGTGACGTGTAGCCGACCGCAAGAATAGGAGCATAGCCGCCCTAGTGGCATTGCCACTACTCCTATACCCCTCAGCAACCCCGAGCACGAGGCGAACACACCACCACAGAAGACTACGTGACTCCTAAATTGTCCCTCGGATAGGACATAAAATGGAGGTCCCGTGTATGAGAGAGTCACAGCTCATGCACGTAAAAGATCCCGCTTCATTCATTCATCGCAAAGAGCAGGGTGTCTAACCCGGTGAAGTGGTCCCACCCCACATCCAACTGGACCCCATGGAAGACCAGCTTAGTGTAGCTGAATATGGGCTATCCAGCCATCTTCACAGATGGAAAATGGACAACAACAACAACAAAAGGGATATTTTTTGTTTGTTAAATAAATTGAAAAATGAAAGTGAAGATGAAAGCCAGGCAGCTGTGGCTTGAGAAGGAATGGGTATAACGTTAGTCGTGACCTGGATGAACCATACAGGCTACGCATTGAAATGAGGCCCTGAGGTGTCAACTCTTTTTCTTGAATTGAATTGTACATGAAAAAAATGTTACAGCAACCAGCATTATTAGACTGCCGGGAACCATGCAGTACACTATACCTGCTTAGCAACAATTTCAAAGTATTAGCATGAGGGGATACAGAGTCTTTCACATTTAAAAAAAACAAACAAAAGCATTTCTTTGACTTACAGCTTCAGATTCTTAGATACTAAAAAATTGGGACAACAGCTCACATCGGTGCAGGTGTTTTTTAAATGAGAGAGCATGCTGCTCGTAAACAACATGCCAAATCTGTGGCCAGTCACCCCTCAAAATCTTTTATAGACGCATTTGACACAGACTATCATCCTGATTGAGAGACGGAATTCAGCATGCATATAGTTGGTGTCACATCGGGCAAGACCCTGGTAATGCCCTATGCCCTATGCCAGTTGTCATGAAAAGAAATGAAGAGGAAAAGAAAAAAAAAAACTTCAGGAGAGGGATAATGCATAAATCAGAAGAATGTCTACCAGTCGGGGATTTTTTTAGGTATTCCTTTTTATTTTGTGCGTTATGAGGTGAAAACGTACCCATCCTGCCCATGCACGATTATATCTCAGGACAGGCATTACATTGACAAACATAAGATATTGTGGGTAATTATACTGAGGCTTGCCAGAATCTAGTATGGAATTACAGAGCCTTATACAAAACAAATCATGGATGAGGTTCCAATAATTGCAGTTGAAACGCTACTCCAAATATTTATCACACCATCACATTAATAGATTGGGTCACAAAATCCTAAGCTTACCGAAATACTTTGACTTCCGTACTGTGTAAAATTAAAAAAAAAAAGATTATTTTTCCTCTCAATTTCAAATCGACAAAAATGATATGAAGTCTTCTTGGAAAGTTAGGAAATTGATAATGTACTAAAAAGAATGATGGAAAGAAACTTGGAATTGATAGAATAATTCAAAATGGGACGATAATTGATGACTCTCATGGAATTGCTGAAGCTTTTAACAGGTATTTTGTAAATATTGGGTTAACTTTAGCCGGGAATATTCCAGTAACAACAAAAAAATCCATTCATTTCCAGAGAATTCCTATCCTAGTTCCATGTTTTTATGCCCGTAGATGCATTGGATGGTATTGATACTGTAAACAATTTTAAAGCTGTAAAAAAAGTTCAGGTTATGACAGCCTTTCAATGTTTGTGAAGTACCTGTGCCTTTGACCCATGTATTTAATATGACTTTAACAACTGGTGTTTTTCCAAGTGCAGTGAAAGCTGCCAAGATTATTCCTGTTTTTAAGAAAGGTAGTCAGGACGACTTGGGCAATTACAGACCTATATCTCTTTTAATATCATTTTCTAAAGTACTTAAAACGTTGTCTACTCCCGAACTATCAAGTGTTTAAATGATCATGATATCCTTGTTGAAGAACAATTTGGTTTTTATTTAGTTATTATTAAAATATTCGACTACTCACGCCGTTTTGTTGATAAAAGATAAAACTGTTAAAACTATCGAAGCTAAATCACACACAGTTGGAGTTTTCTGGACCACTCCAAGGCATTTGACAAAATAAATCTTGATCATGAAATATTACTGTAAAAATTGTCTCATTACAGGATTCTTGGCAGAGCTTTGGAGTGGTTCAAAGATTAGCTCACAAATAAATCACAATTTGTACGCATTAATGATCCCAATTCAAGCACAGCAAACTAATATAACATGTGGTGTTCCAAAAGGCTCCCTTTTGGGACCACTTCTTTTTATTGTGTACATAAATGATTTGCTAAAGTCGCTTGGACTCTTTTCTTTTCTCTCGATTCAAGTCTTTTTGACCAACCAAAATCCTCCTTTTACTTGATAATCTTTACTCTGAGTTGAATCATGTTAATGACTGACGTGATTGGATTCAAACCAACTGTAATATATCTAAACAGCACTAATTCTATGGTGTTTACTGATACAATTATTTGTTTACCTTGTTCAATTGCAACCAAAGGGTAAACTTACAACAGACAAATTCAGTTAAATTTATTGGCCTTTTAATTGATTGTAAATCATCTTGGCAGGAACAAACGAAGTTATCTCTGTAACTTACTGTCAAAAAATGTGTGTGTTATGCAGAAGCTTAAGCATGTTTTCCTAATATATATATATATATATATTTATATATATATATATATCACTTACTTAACATTCGACTTTATTACTTCTGTTTCTCCATTAAAGCATACTGGCCTGAGGGAATTGTTCCGAAATACTCATTGAGTCTATCTTCAGAATACGAAAGCGAGCTGTAAGGATTATCAATTGTACAAATAATCATTTAGCACCAACAAGCCCACTTTTCAAAGTAATAACCTATCAAAGATTTTTGATATTATATTCTTACTCCCTTGGGATATGTATGTATCAGTTAACTAAAGACGAATTACCTCATGCCTATACTCCCATGTTTGTACAAAACTAAAGTTATACATTCCCACCCTACAAGTCAGAAAAACTTATTCAACTTTTCACTTGTAAGAACTGCATTTGCACTTAAAACAACAGTACACACAGGTCCGACATGTTACTGAATCGTTGTCACTAAATTGTTTCAAACGCAAACTAAAAAAAACAATCCTTCGGGCAGGTCTAATCACAGCATGCAATTTTATTCCAACTTCCTTTTCTTTATCATATTCGTTGTTTATTAGGTATTCCGAGTTTGATTTTCTTTCTTCTTACAGAGTCGTTCATGTCAAGGCCATCCCTGAATTCCTGAATTGTATCATGTGCATCTTGCGCATTCCTACAGTTACGTAACTATGTTGCACGGGTGACGAGAAATCTTGTAAGCGTATTACAGGTACCTATCTCGTTATGTTCTGATTTTATTTCATTTTCTCTTGCTCTTTTTGCTCTCTTTTCCTTTACGTCCGTTTCGTTCCTTTCATGTTTTTCGTTACTAGGTTGTTTGTTTAACAAGACCAACATTTTCATCAAGGGACCTATACATTACAAGCTACTAGTATGCCTTTTACTATGTCCCCCACATTTCATGTTTGTAAAATTGTCTTCTCTTATATTCTCTTTTATTACGACACTATGTCTACTGTTATTAGTCTTCTTATAAATTTTCAATCAGTTCCAATGAAAACATCTAGACGGAACAATTTCCTGAGTTTTAATAATTACGCAGTACCCGCTGCATGCTGTAAGGATTACAACCAACACTTGCTGTCGGGCGGAAGCTCGGTGGTCTAGTGGAGATGACGCCTGTCCTGAGATCAGGAGGTCGTAGGTTCGAATTCATCTTCTTTGTGATAAACCAAGCGTTGAAATGTAATACTGATAATAAGGCTCCTAGTTTTATATTCAAGAGGATGATGCTCGTATTGATTACCCCATAAATAAAGCCGAAGTTTTAAGTAATTTTTTTTTAACATTGGGCCAAATCTGGCTGACACAATCCCAAGTGCAGCGGGAATTTCACTCTTTTCTTGGTGATAGGAATATGGAATCTTTATGTTTGTACCGATTGTTGAATATGAAATAATAAAGATTGTCGATAGGTTAGATAATAAAAAAAGTTCGGGATATGATGGAATCACAAATTTTGTGGTTAAAAAAAATGTGATTCATGAAATAATTTCGCTTCTTACTCTTATTTTCAATTAATCCTTATCTAGTAGTAAAGTTCCTCAAAAATGAAAGTAGCCAGAGTTGTTCCCTTTTTTTTAAAGACCTTGTTTATAATTATCGTCCAATTTCTCTTTAACGTCCTTTTCAAAGATATTCGAAAGACTTGTGTATAAACGTACCCTTAATTTTCTCCTTCAGGCAAAAATATTGATTGAATCTCAATTTGGATTTCGGCAAAAAACATAGTACAACTCACGCATTACTCAAGTTTATTACAAAGATAGCTCATGCTATATACGATGTTTCTCATACTGTCGGTGAAGTATAATCTAATTTATTTTTTGCATAATTTTCGTATTTATATAGTTTATTGTGATATATGTGAGAAATATGAAAATAAATTGAAATGAATAATGAAATGAAAAGACTTTGATCATCCAAAGGAAGCAGGAAGAGGGAGAGGGAGAAAGAAAGAAAATTTAAATCGTGAAGTTGCTGCTGAGACAGTGTGTAAGGTTGTTGCCTAAAGGGTAAAATTGTTATATTTGGCATATTTAGAAAATCAGCCATTTTATTTACACTTATTTATCATAAAGTTGTTACGTTCCTCATGAATATTTATGAGCTGAAAGAAAATAGACAAAGTGGAAACAAGTAAGCTCAGCTGGTACACGATTGAAGAGAAGTAACTAAATACTAGTAGACATTTTGTGCGATTTCCCTGGATATATTTTCTGAATTGTAAGAAGTAGTATAGCAAATATGACAATGACAGAAGAGGCCCCAGGTTGATTTCGAAATTGATTTGGTTGTTCATGATATGGTGGAACTGTGATTAGGAACTGTGTAATGAGTAGAGAAAAAATATAATGGTGAAAAAAAAAATACTGGATAACAAATTCACCTAAAACTCATCCAATTCTAAAGGCGACGAAGCCATCCGGATTTTCCTAAAATGTACGGGCTTTAAAAGATTCGTTTACATTTCAGACAAGGCGATAGAAATACAAGTAAAAAGAGTCTCTTCCTTTATCTTCCTTTATCCCGTTGAAGAACACTTCGGGACCGATGCAAAAGTTGAACGGTAGGTTGTTACGGTGCCTGATTTTGTGTTCTCGTATCAATCCTTTTGCACGAATAAGTTGAGATTATTCAATCTGTATACTACATTTTCATCATGACAGTTCTCGCAACTGGAAATTCATTATCCCGTTCAGTAACTTTTGTACGCAAGACCTATGCCTTAGAAATCAAATACGTTAACATTGATCAATTAAATTTTTTTTGATACCTTGAATGTAAAATTCTCAGTTTTGGGGTTATGTGAAACCTGGATTGCCGAAAACTTCACTTCATTAGTACTAGGTGTTTCAAAAAACATTTCCCACTTTTGATTCTTAATAATTCATAAACTATATATCAGATAACACTGTCATTGATATGAGTAAATGCAGAATAGTGTACAATTTGGTTGAAGGTGGTTTGAATATGAAAACATAAATCAGTTTCATGAAATCCATGATTAATTTTACAGTTAGGTTCCAGATTTTGCTCTATTTTCAACCCTCTGTACAAAATTTCACTTTGCACAGGGGTCAATGGAACCTAAACAATGGTTATATAGGGTTTGAATGCTTCATTATTTATACATGAGAAATTCCACTATCACAACTAGTCTTTATTCAGCCTCTGGCAGTATCTGTGTAAAGTCACACGCCTGCCGACTCTGTCGTTGGGTCTCGACAGTGCTAGCTCTCCCCACTTCTGAAAAGCGAAATTACAATGAATACCTTCTGTTCTATCGTAAACATGGTGACAGGAAGCAAAGAAAATCAATTAGAGTATACACTTGTGTAAATGGAGACTTAAATAAATCTACTGTGAAACATATCGCCCCAATGATAAATGCTGCTGAACTCTTTACCAAAAATCATTTCTTTTTATCAAAAAGCGAAAAATTTGTCAGACTATTTAATTAGTAGACAGTTGCATTAAAATGAGGAACTTTAGCTCACTTATGCTTATTTATATCCCAAATTTAGTGATATATGAAGCAAAAGTTGAAAATGATTGCTAGCTGGAATGGAATGTGGTGTTTGCAAGCACATGGAAACGTGTGCTTCCTTTTTCAATGTGCATGCAGTTTACCCTTTACCGTGCATGAATCCAGACTAGCAGTGCCCAGGGCAATCCACATGAATTATTGATTAAGCATTCATGTGCCTGGGAGCAAGAGACTGATGCCTAGTCAACAGGTGGTTCAGGCATGTCCATTGTTCAGGGCCATTGTCGGCACACACACACATACACATCATTGGTTCCAGTGCAAGGTTCAATTTTTGTACAGAGGGTTAAAATTTGACCAAAATCTGAAACCTTACTTCAAAATCAATCTTAGATTTAATGAAACTGATTTATGCTTTCACATTTAAATCACCTTCAACCAAATTGTACACTATTCAGCTATTGTTTATATCAATGACAGTTTTATCGGATGAATAGTTTTTGAGCTATTAATGATCAAAAGTGGGAAATGTTTTTTGAAACACCTAGTACAATTAGACGGTTATACACTGGTCACAAATAATAGAGTTTGTAAACGGGGTGGCGGTGTGGCATTTTATGTGAAGAATGATTTGAAATTTGAAATGATAACCCAGTTGAATTATATGTCGAATTCAATTGAAAGTATCTTTATTGATTAAAGTATGCCGGACGGTAAGAATGTGTTAATAGGAGAAATTTATAAGCCACCAAACTGTAATCATTCTGATTTTATGTCAATCCTTGAATCTATTTTAGATTCGCCCTATCTCCGCGACAAACACAGTTGTATAATGGGCGACTTTAATTTAGACTTACTCGATTATGAAAGCCACAAACACGTGATTTTCTAAATACCATGGTATCATCCTTTTTCACTCCTTGTATTACCAAGCCAACAAGATTATCTGGAGCCTCCGCAACACTGATTGATAATGTATTCTCAAATAATCACACTTATGTTGATCAATGTATTGTTGTAACAGACATATCAGATCATTTTCCCGTTATAGTTTCTACCAATCCTGTTAAACCTGAATCACAGAAACAAAAGATGTGTAATGATTTATCGCAAACACGAATATTTTCTGATTATAATATCCAACTGTTTAAACATAGTTTATCCACAATGGAATGGAATAACGTTTTTGATTTCATTGACCCGAACAATGCGTATGATAGACTTATGAACACTATGTTACCCTTATTTCACTCACATTTTCCACTGAGAAATCAAAGAGGAAATTATAAAACAGTTCCGCGTTCACCTTGCATAACTAAAGTCTTACTCAGATCCATAACCAAGAAAAATACTTTGTTTTACAGATACAAATTACATAATACAGCTTTGAATAAATCAAAGTACATTAAGTATCGGAACTGCAATATCGTTTGGGGAAACTGTGGCTCAACTAAAATTAATCCAATTCTTACCCTCCAAAAACGTGCTGTACGTTTGATTACCAATTCCCGTTACTTATCCCCATCCAATCCCCTATTTCGTCAACTAAAAACATTGAAAATTGAGGATCTTCACACCTTTCAAACTGCTGTTTTTATGTATAAATATACATTTAATTGTCTTCCAAAAATTTTTGATGGCTTCTTCACTCCAAATTCCACCGTTCATTCATATCCAACACGTCAGTCGTCCGATTACCATCTCGAAAACCCCAGAATCATCTTAGCTCAAAAATCATTAAAACATAATGGACCAGATATTTGGAATTCTTTACCCCCTAATTTAAAACAATGTACGTCGCTGAACATTTTCAAACGAGAACTAAAAAACACCCTCATAATCCAGTATACTTCTGACACATAAATATTTATACCACCTGGTCAACAAACACCCTAAACGATGAGTTCACGGCCATAACTGAAGTAACATTCACCTCATCACACTGATACACAAAATAACACTCAACGTACAAACCAAGATTCATCCCAACACAATGCACACCGCACTGCACCGCACGTCCTTCGCACAATTACTTCCCACTCAGTGAGTGGCAAGATTTTCTTCATGTATCTCTTTTATTGTGCCCTTCGCACAATTACCCCCCACTCAGTGAGTGGCAAGATTTTCTTTATGTATCTCTTTACCTGGGGCCATCTTCCTCGTCAAGCTTAGCTTATGATGATGGTCCCCTGCATTTCATTGTTATTATTTCCTATTGCTTCCTTTCATATATGACATTCGTTCTCGAAAAAAAAGAAGAAAATGTATGTAAGATCCAAACGTTACGAATATTAGCTGTGTAAATGACTATGTAAGTATTTTGTTGATTTGTTGATTTGTATTGATTTTGAAATGCAGAAATAAAAACTGAACTGAACTGAACTGAACTGAATACCCTTACATCCCTGCTGCGTAAAGCGAAAAAGGATTATTTTTGTTCCTTGTTTGAACAGCATAAGTCAGATGTAAGATCTGCTTGGTATATGATTAATTATGTTATTCACAAACATGAAAATAAAACTGTAGTTGATAAGGTTGTCTGTGAAGGCAAGAATATAACAGATGATGGGGAAATTGCGGGAGCATTTGATTCTTTTTTCTTTTTCTTTTTTGTTAACACTGGTCTAAGTTTGGCACGCAACATTTCATCTGCACACAGACCTTTCCACTCACATGTACTAAATTCCAATCCTCAGTCCTTATTTTTTCTCCCTGTACTTGATTGATTGGTTTGATTGATTGATTGATTTTATTTCGGCCTTTTTCCAAATCACACATAACAAAAGAATACACATATTTGGAAATCACGTTACACGACATTTAAGCAAGCATATACTGTCTTACAAATTAATTCAAGGTACATATACACATACACACTATGATGAACATGACAGTATTCGATGTATAAAACATGTAGCATATCACTCACAAAAAAAGAAAGTTCGGAGGAGAATCATCAAATCAACACTTGTAGATTATGTAAATAATAATGAATTATTCATTCAGAGCATATGATCATGTGGTTTCAGTAAACTGAGAAAAGAATATAACAGAGGGGATTTAAATAAATTGATATTAGAAATTAAACATTTTGGTTATTATAATAACAGAAAAGCAGGAGACCGCGATCATAAGCAGCAGCTTGACATGGATCGAGGCCTCGGGGTAAAATTCAAAACTTAAAATCGATTTACATATCTGTATAATGGACGTGTCTACAAAAACAGAATCAATAGTCAAATCGAAAATATTATAATAATTTATGAAATTAAAAGTAAAGGAGAAATTCAAAATAGTTTTCGTTTGTTTCTTATCAATAGGCATTTTTTACCATGATACTGTGCTGAGGTGAGTGCTGTGCTGTGCTGTGCTGTGCGGAGCTGTGCATGTGATACAATACAATTTTATTAATTTAATGTTTGGGTATATATACCTGATTAAATTGATTCTGGTTTATTCTTTGTGTCACATGTATGTCTTCTACATACTTCTGGGCAATTCCGTATGGGAAGGGCAAAAACAGCAAAATTCAAAGTTAAGTAAATGCTCAGAAATTTCAGTTTCCCGTACAGATGGATTGTTGTATTTACAGAAACAAAAAACCCTTTTCCAATAACTTTCCTCGTTTTTGTTGTACACACTTTTAAAGTTGGAAGACTATTTATTGTATTTATCTAAAATTTTACAGTATTAAATGAAAATTTAAAATGAAACAACTTAAATATCTCTCTGCTTTATCCATACTTCCACATCTTTCTTCCTATGCTTCAACAATCACCTGTAATGAAGCATTCAGTCACTCTCATTATGATATTTTTTGGAGAAAGTTTCAAAATCTACTGACAAATTGACGTAATTCCGTTACCATAAAATTGAAAAAAGTTTTCTCCTGAACAAACTAATCACTGATTTTTTCTCCCCTTGTAAATTTTTTCTCTACATGTGACTCCCTGAAAAGTCACAAAACATTTTGTGAAATATCTCCTTCAGTTCTTCTGTAATTGTGGTAACGGAATTACATGGTAACGGAATTACACGCACATCTAATATGGAAGAGAATGACATATCCTACTTTCGTGCCAATATGTATGTGAACTGTTCATGAAATAGCTTCAGGGCATTATTATTGAGCTTAACAGTGTTAGTGATTGGCAGTAAAGGAGTGAAACTGTATGGTATGATACACTGACATGACTCAGCATACAGTGTAGCTGGATGCCTCTGACAGTGAGTCCTGACATCAGGGTACACGCTTGACAAAACTTCTTGCATGCTGAAAGTCTCCTCCCTTCTTTCACCTTTTCTCATGTACAAGAACTACATGTGTACATGGAGACTGTGCTAACTGATAACTTTATAAGGTTTGCTACAGATACTCATCTCAAATGTTCAAAATCATACTGAATTCTGAGATATCAATGTATATTTTCTTGCTAAAAAGTCTCATGGTTTCATACAAAATCTAAGTATAGTGATGAGGGACTACTGATGAACGGGTGTGATGCAGCATAAATTGAACAAAGGTTACGAAGAAGAGGAAGGACATAAAATTTCTTTAAAAGGAAAAGAGAGCACTGCTACTGACAGAGAGAAATGAACAGGATAATTTTTGTGAGCAAAGATTAAGAATTTAAGAGAAGGATCATGCACAATGTGATAGAAGTCATTACTTGACACGGGATGCCCACTGAATGTGACACCTTTGATCTTTCTGTATGCTAAAGGCTTTATTATCACAAAGTCGATAGTCTGACCTTTTATTGAACATGTCCTGTTTTCATCCTCAAGTCCTTTATCTTTAATGGTAAGCGTATGACTATGACCTTCTTTCATCTGTTTCTTAGATCTTTCCTCCACAGAGACATGTATTTTGATTTTCATGCCCATTTGATACAGAGCATCTGCTACCCTTTGAAATTTGTTCTTTAATCCTTTCTTTTTAGAAGGAATAAAGACAAAAACACCATTTGTGATGAACATTTACCCAGTCAGTAATTGTGATACAGCTCTAAAATGTAACATTTAGGCCTGAGACTTTCCCGTCCTAAGAAGATTTTAAATATTAAAGTCAATGGGCTTCTACTTCTACCTTTACTCTTCATGTTACCATTTGCTGTACAATCCAGTTTCCTTTCATACAAGTGCCATTACAGTGTATTTTATAATTTGCTTTCAGGCAGTCAAAATACAACTTACTGCAAAAGAGAAGATGCACACTTCTTGTGAATAGATTTATGGCAACACTCAGGATGAGAAAATAGACAAAGTCAAAGAAGAAAGACAGAGACAGGATACTTGTAGGAAATTTGTAGGCCTGGTCATGATTATTTTTCTGAAGACGTCATTTGGAAATTTTGTGTGGTCAGAAGTAAATACTAACATTATTCACAGGTTGATTAATCTAACTCTAACACAGTGAGCTGCAGATGGATAAAAGAGGCCCTCTTATCTTTCTATGAAATACATTGTAACAGAATTTGGTGGACTCTAATGGTTGTAAAAGTTGTAGTTTGTTAAAGTTATTTTGCTGTTTTCTATTTCCTTTTAGTTTCGTTCATTTTATTTTGGTGGGCTTAAGTAGGACTTACACTGTAAGGGAATTATCAAATTATGCACTACATTATATACCAGGGGGCAACTTCAGCTATTAGTAAAATGTCACAAGTTTTTAGTGATTAATATATGCCACAACATATAGATAATAATGATTAAGCACTGGTGCAGTACCATAATCATATAAGAACATTTTCTTGTCTATTTATGATTGAATTGTATTGTAATTTGTTATATTTGTCATTGAACCACAACTGCATCTTTTCACTTCGCCAGTGTGTTATACTGCCCTCTTACGGGCAGTGTTTGAGATGTATGTTATATTGTTGTTGTACAACCTTCGCCCCTTTCGGCCGGCAGTTTGTGTTGCGTGAGCATAATAAAGTTTGCTTAAACCTTAACTATTGTGACTGGTTATCCATCCCCGAACAATGTTCTTTTAATGGCGTGGTGGCAGCTACATGGGATAAAGTACCCTGCTCTTCCCTCATTACCGATGGATTTTATGCATGATATGGCAGCCAGTTGGTCGGCAAAAACGTGTCGTGATAGGTAGTTATGGTTTGCTCGCATCTGCTGTAGTCCCATACGTAGCCCTTGAATGGCTGTTCCCTGTCCCCAATTGAGGCAACGACCTCGCACCCAGGCCCGAGAGAGAGGCCGCCCCTACCAGTATCCTAACCAGAAGTACAATGTACCAGTTACCTTACAGTGTTTACGATTCTGAGTCAATTCAAATCAAAAGAAATGAGAGCAATGAATGGGTGACTGAAGATGATTATGTCGGTCTTGATTATGATGATTTCTGTGACGATTATGGTGATGAAAATGAATATGACAGTTGTGATGAGTCCTTCGGGGACCCTAACCAACCTCGTCCCCATGAGGATAGAGTATTGCATGCTACTCGGTATGATGCTGTCAATCCAGGTTCATGTAGCATTACTCCTCGTTCTGTCCCTATGTGTATGAGTAGTCTTAGTGTTAGTGAGTCCAGTCGTTCTAATGTTAGACATAAGGTTCACAGTTGCCCAATATGTCTCGTGGCCAATCGCCCGAACCAGCATCACATCAGTGATTGCTCATTCCTACCAGAGCATGAAAGAGATATCGTTACATGTGCTCGCCAAGCGGCGTCCATCCTTGGCTACTCTGATTCCCTGTGTCCATATGACAATTATCTGGATGATTATGATAAGCTAGAGTCAGAATGTGATTTCTCAGAAGTTGATGAATGGTTTGATGATCTTCATGACAGTGCTTTTGCTACAGATGTCGTCTGCTTGTCTGCTAGGGTATGTGTTGCTGATTCAGACAGTACTAGTCTTGGAGATGCAAAGGATATGTCGGATTTAGACGGGTCAATAGGGTTTCAAGACAATTCTTACTGCTATGATCGTGGCTCGTCACAGTCGGATGAGTTCCACTTTCGGGTTGATCGGTCACCACAGTCTCCAGTAGCTAGTCCCTCGGTATTGCCTGAAAAGGCCTGTATGTCTCCCTACATTGATCTTGACCATGGTCAAAAGAGTGTCCAGGTTACTCTTGTCAGCGGTTCTCCACAGAACTTCATTGGCTATTCAGTGTTTAAGAGTCTTGGCGGTGTTTTTACGGACTCTTCTGAGGTTTATCCAGTTGACCATTCTTCACAGTATGCAGTCGTTGGAGGGACATGCCTTACATTTACCAGAGGTGAAAAGGCATTTCTCTTTGAAGGGTTAGTTGTTGACTCTCCGGATGTTTTAGTTGAGGCAGGCATTCCGTTCATAGTGTTACACGACATTACCATCCGTCCCGTGAAGCGCCGCATCACAATTGGTGATGGACCTTCGTACACCTATGGTCCTGATCCTACACCAGAGGCAGATATTCGGCTGTCCCGTACGCCTCCAGTGTCTCTCAGCCTTCCCCGTTACAACCCACCTTCATCCGTCCCTGATGATGTGACCGAACCTTCACCAGCCAGCAACGGTCACCACCAAGGCATCGGCCTATGCCCCTGTTCCCAGGATGCTGAACCTGCACGTCAGTATCTAGCTCAGCCTGAGCTAGCCATCATTCCAACCTCTGAGATGAGTGACACCATCCCTGATATTAACGACGATGATTCCTCTGGTGCCCTAACCACACCTCATCATCTCTCTGGCTGGCCAGCATGTCAGCCATCTTCAGATGTCAATAACCAGTGTTCCTTGGACACCTCACCCACTGATGAGCTTCCTGTGGATGTTCTCAACATCAGTGTTGGTAGCATCACCACTACCCATCGACACGGTGGTCCCTCAGACCATCCTCGCCTTATCGAGATCAATGACCCTCCTGGGCGCCCCCCAGATGCATCCAGTGGACCCCTTGCCTTCACCAATGCCTCCACTCCTGGAGGTACATCTCGCTTTCCACGGCACGAGAAGATTCCTGCACGTCATCTTCATCTTAGCGCACCTGTGATGTCTCCAACCTCAGACATTGCTCCCACCCCTCAACCAGGTCACTACACGTGCTTGCATGTAGGACCCCCTCCTGGCCGTCCTCCAGACATTGACTGTTTATCCAGAAGCTAATAACCTCCATTTATGACCTCGGCTACCGGATGTTTCTGGACTCTGATTTGTGACTTGAATTGTGTGCTACGTACTACTTCACTTGCATAAGTTTTGTTAAATTCATATATTTGTGTATGTAATAGGATAAACGGACTGTTTTTATCGAAATAACAAAGGATAAGTTTATGGGATTTTTTTATCACAATGTACGACGTACGTGTAATTAGTGCTTGGAAGTGAGAAACGAACTTGCGATGTAAACGTTTGTGATCTGTTATGTTTCATGCCCAAGGTAATATTGCAAAGTTTAGTTGATAATTATGTTAGTTACATTGGATTTTTTCTGACGAGTGAAGTTTGTGTGAATTGTGTAGTTCTGCAACTCTTGATATTTTCGGCATTCTCAGATTTAAAACTCGTATTCATTTTTGTTTGTTTGTTTTTGTGATTGTATGGAATGAATCTGTGCATGTATTTTTTTTACTTTTAAAGGATATTATAAACCTGATAATATTTTTGTTATGGTTTCAAGTGTTTTGCATTAATTATGATTCAATGTAATGTACAAAAACAGTACATGTATATTGTTATTGGATGCAAGTACATGTACAAAGTGTAGTATACATCATGTAAGCGGCCAGTTGATATGCACATAGCAAGTTGTGCAAATCTGAATAACATGTTTACCATTTTATGTGTGTAGCATACACATGATGGTTTTGACAGCAACTCAAGTATAAGTCAGCATTTTTATGTTTGTGTTTTTGCCTTTCAGTTTGCCCAGTGTGTATGATTCTTTGAGTCATTTCCTATGTCTTATGTCAAGTACATATTGCACACATTTAGGAGAGGTGAGATTTTTACATACGTATGTATGATGCTCGTTTGATTTGTTGTTGTTGTTGCACATGCAAGGGTAGAATATCAGTAACAGGTTTATTGATAAAGAAAAGATAAATGTACGTATGATGATAATTTGTCATTATATGACGTTTATATGATATGTATGGTACATGTAACACATTGTACATGGCATATACATTGTAGTTTTGATGGACCTTATGTAGCTCATTCTTCCCCTTTTTGATATGTAAGAATCGTGTGTCAGGTCATATTGTATGGAGTGACGTCAATGTCGGAGTCCGTTTTTGATACACCTGAAGGACAAAATATGTTTTGGAAGTTTGAGTACGTTTTTCAAAGTATAATACACCGTATTAATATAATACACCGTATAGGTGTATTTGATCTCTGCGGTTTTTTTTAATACAAATGTATATTGTAATTTGTTACAGTACATCTTTTACGGAATGTATCGTTGTTAGTTGGTTCGTTTGGTATATGCCAAAGGGTTGTAGTAATCACTCACATGATAAGTTAATGATGACATTAAGGTTTTGATATTGCTACATCAGCGGCTTTCATTCACATGCGTGTCTTACTCATACCGATTTGAATACATGTATCAGGCATTATTACGAACACACCACATTGTTGTTTTCAATGCCATGTTGCTTTCATTTGATTTATCTAGGGATTTTCGTCTCTGCGCTTTTAGAGCCTATGTTGATGTCTATTTGGTTCTAATGTAACAACATTGTGTGTGGTGTGTATGTGCTTTAAGACTGTCGAGGAAAGACAGCTATAGTGTAGTGTTTATGTATACTCGTCCCAAATCCCAGCATATGTAGAAGAAAAGGGATTACAGCTGTATGTGCTGTGTTTAACAGTGTTGTAACAAAAGAGTGAGTGCGAATGGGGAGACCATGGTACTTACGTAGGCCTACAGTAGTAGTGTTTCATATTGTGAGAAAAGGTAGAAAGTGAGGTAGCTACATGTGTTTGTATGATATTTGATAGTTGACATTGTGAAATATTTTCTGTTTCATTTACACCGTAAAGTAGTTTGTTTTATTAAGTGTTGTTTTATGATTGGTAGAAGACGTTGTACAGGGTATGTTACTATGAGGTTATACATGTATAGCATATGTTATTGGTATTTTTGTATGAGCATGATTCTGATTGTTGATCCAGTGAGTAAGTACTGTATGATAGCAGTGCTTATCATAGTGTAATGTTGGTGTTTCATATTAGTTGGTTGTCAGTCAGTCCATACAAGTTTCTAGAGACTGTGTCTATATGGGGATAATGTTTGTATTAATGTTATCAAATCATTGAGTGCTCGTAATGTGGTCTAGCTATCCACATCATTAGTCAGAAGTTTGATTGGTGTAATTCCACACACATTCTTGGCATATTGAATGTGCATGATTATTCCATAGCCAAGGGCTTTCCATTGTGTTGTGTAGAAGAAGACAGAAAGAAGAAAGTGATCGCGCCAGTGTGTTATACTGCCCTCTTACGGGCAGTGTTTGAGATGTATGTTATATTGTTGTTGTTGTACAACCTTCGCCCCTTTCGGCCGGCAGTTTGTGTTGCGTGAGCATAATAAAGTTTGCTTAAACCTTAACTATTGTGACTGGTTATCCATCCCCGAACAATGTTCTTTTAATGGCGCTTAACAAATTAAAAGTTTCAAGCATCTTTAGTGTTCATCCTTAATATTAAACATTGTGTTCAATGATGGGGCTGCACACTGTGCTCTTGCACTGTAAATTGGCACTGTCTGATTTAGATTTAAATTCAGTGTCAATCCGGACAGTTTTTTTATTATTTTCTTATGCATGTGCACATAATATTTATGGACAATACTTGTAAGTAATTCACACATATTGTCAATTATTGGCATATTTAGGAAGAAGAAAACAGAGAAATCTGTCTTGCATGATATCAACAAAAGAAATACAAGAAAATTTGAGTATTGTTGACAGGATTTATAGAATTGTACTTGTGTAGGGCTATTCTAGCGTAATTCCGTTACCATGTGTCTTAGATGTCATTTACCTGCAGAGTGTGAAATTCTTAACTTGAAAGTAGACAAATTTTGATGGATGTGGTACTTAGAAGTTACAAGATCCTGATTGACATAGTTACGACTTCAAATCACGGTCGTTAGCCTGAACATTTTATGTTTTTTGACAATAAAAACTCATTTGGCACCTATACACTTGTACCAGTTCAAGGTCAAAGGCTAGAGAGTACTTATTTTGTGGTTATATTATAGCTAAAGGCATACACAATCTCTATCAAGACATTTCAGAATACACAAGTACCAAGAATGTGTATTTTTTCCAGTGTATTTCAGAAGGCGTAATTCCGTTACCATTTGTGTAATTCCGTTACCACTGACTTTATAGGGAAAAAGCCTGCTGCTTTGAAAATGTGATGAAATATTTGAAAAACAAGACAACTGAATTGAAGTCAACACAATCAAAGATGAAATCAGACAACAACCTACAGTGTATGTGTTATAGATTTCAGAGAAACAAGTCCCAAAGTCAGAGTTGAAGTTGTGACTAAATTTTCTGGTAATTCCGTTACCATCGCACATAGACCTCCTTTGTAACCAACCAAGTGAGAACATTTAACAAATTTGTATTTGGGGTGACAGTGTGAGTACCTCTGCATCTTTTAAATGTATCAAGAGAAGGCAAAGTAATCAATCCTTTATACAGGGTGAAAGAATATGAGCCAAAATTCTCTGATTTGTAATTCCGTTACCGCGGAATTGCCCTTCTGTATACAATATCAACAATTTTGATGCGCAGCAAAGTACTAAAACTAATACTATATCAATATTGACTTTTTATGAGTGAACGTAGAGACCCCAAAACTTCTTATCACTCATATATCATTATATTTCGATAAAAAATATTTTTTCATAAGTGCCTTAAAAATATGTAACTTGGTGGTTGTCTTAATTTGCTCAGGGAGATTGTTCCAAACGTCAGGTCCATGATGTCTAATTGACTTGTGAGCATCACTAACTTGGGATTGTGGAGGCGATAATCTTTAGACTGTCGAGTTGGGTAAGCATGGTAAGCATACTTGAAGCAGAGGTCTTAGATATTGTTAATTCCCTTTCCCCCCAAGAAGAGTGCAGGTCACTATGGGTTCTCTAATCATTTCATAAAATGTGTTATAAATGAAATTCTTTCATCATTAGTCTACATTTTGAATTTGTCTCTACTTACTGGCATTGTGCCCACTCAAATGAAAATTGCTAAAGTTCTACCATATTTATAAGAAAGGTAGAGAGGATGAGTTGGGAAATTATCGACCAATATCATTACTGTCTTCCTTTTTTAAAATGCTTGAGAAGGTGGTTTATAATCGTTTACTTAAATTCTGAAATGAATGTGATATTTTAGCTGATAATCAATTCGGATTCCGGAAAAAACATGCAACCACCCATGCTATAGTATTACTTGTAGAGAAAGTTACGAAAGCTATAGACTCAAAGTCGCATACAGTTGGTCTGTTTCTGGACTACTCCAAGGCCTTTGACACAATAGACCACGAAATACTTTTGTACAAATTAAATCAATACGGCATTCGTGGAAAGGCCTCGAAGTGGTTCAGAAGTTATCTTACCGGAAGAACTCAGTTTGTTACTGTGAATAACCATGACTCAGAAATAAATTCGATTTGCTGTGGCGTTCCACAGGGCTCCCTCTTAGGTCCTCTTTTATTCATTCTTTATATCAATGACTTTCGCAACTCATCCTCTCTGCTGTCTTTTCTTCTGTTTGCAGATGACACAAGTCTTTTTTATTCTCACTCAGATCCTTATGTGTTGCTTGATTCCGTGAATAACGAACTGCAAATGGTATTTGAATGGATTCAGGCGAATGCATTATCGCTCAATATAAATAAGACTAATTATATGGTTTTCAGTAATACAATAAAGTTTCTTCCAGGTTCAGTATTAGTGAGTGGTTTGCAGTTAAATCAAATAGATTCAACAATATTTTTAGGTATTTATATAAAATTTAGATAGTAATCTTTCTTGGAAGGTTCATGTTGATTACTTATATATGTAAGTTGTTGTGCAAAATCGTTGGAGTTATTCACAAATTAAAGTACCTCTTCCCCAAGCCAATATTGCATTCCCTCTATTCAACTCTATTATTACCTTACTTGAATTACGGAATATTGGCCTGGGGGAATTGCTTTAAGACTTAAATTGATTCGTTGTTTTTGATTCAGAAAAAGGCCTTGCGGATTATAATTATTATTGATCATACAAATAAATTGTTTGTTTCCAGTAGATTACTATAGTTTCTGATTTGTATCTGTATCACGTTGGAATTTTTATGTATAAGTTGAGCATTGGCGATGTTTCTAGTTTATTTTCCTCAATGTTTGTTGAAAACAGTCAAATCCATAATTACCCTACAAGACACAGTGGATCATATCACTTTTCCCCCTATCCAGTTTTAGCCCTTACGACAATTACTTCTGCCGGCCCTTCTTTCTGGAATGAGTTAGATTCTGTTCGGCTGCAATCAAGTTCCTTTAAGCAAAATCTAAAAGCCATTTTTTTTAAATCCTATGTTTAGTTACTTGCCGTTATCATTTGATATATCGGTCCTTATTCGCAATGATGCCTCGCTCGGGTGACTACATTTGACTACATTTGTTTGATCAATATTGCAATTTTATGGAGCATTGAATCCCTGAGTTTTACCTTGAACATTATAAACTATTTTGTACATTCCGTAGATTTTATTATAATCTCGACATTCTGAATTTTGCATGTGTTTCTTCATCTTTCGTAATTAGCATGTTGTATTAAACGCTTATATTATTTCTTTGGAACCTACATCCTACAACCTTACAAGCATTGCTTTTTAGTGGGTTCCTCATATTTACACATCATTATATTACATGTCCTTATACATTTGTGAAATTATGTCTAAAATTGACTGTTGTGTTAAACATATTTTACTCCGAAATCAAATGGAATATGAAACCTGAATATGAAATGTGGAATATGGAACTTGAATTAAAAAAATATATACGTATAGGGGCCTACATTTTTGTCGATGCAAGTTCAAGGAAAAAAGTACAATGCATTTTATACATAATACATATGTGTGAAACTAATTGTGAAAATAATTGTGCTTCTGGAAAAGAGAGGCTAATGTAAAAGTATAAAGCAATTCAATTCAATTCGAATGAGATTTTTATTTCCAACGGTACATTTTTGTTGATGTAAGTTCAAAGAGAAAAGGTGTAATGTATTACAAAAATAAACATATATATATATATATATATATATATATATATATATGATACATAATGTATAATGTACGTGTGAAACTATAATTGTCAAAATATTAATTGTGCTATTTGAATATTAATTTTGCTATTTAAGCTTGTAGATAATATAGGCCACTCAAAAATCGAACTCACAATACAGGCACAAAAAAAAAAGAGAAAAAAAAGAAGGGAAGGGGAGGGGAGGTTACAGGGAGAAGTAAGGGAAGGAAAAGGATGAAGGAAGGAAGGACTACTTAATGGTAACAGGTAATCCCGGCAGAACGGGGGGGGGGGGGGGGGGGGGGTGGGCAACCACATGGTTGTAAGTAATATGTCATTTTAAAAGCCTTTTTCGTGACAAATACAATTTTTCAATCAAATATTAATGGGTATTTCCCCCAAAACAAGTACACCATAGTCCAGATAAGGAAATATAGGCCTAAGATGGTAATATAAATTAAGTAAAGTACGGGTTGGGAAATACTTGTGCTTCAACTTATTAATAATAGCAATATTCCAGGATATTCATCTTATAAAAATCATGAACACGAACGACTTACTATCAACATAAACACCAAGAAATTTGATAGATAAAACCATTTCTAGGGGAGTGCCATCAAGCATAACATTGCCTGGCAGCGTTTCAAGTGAATTACTAAAAAGCATGAACTTAGTCTTTTGAGTTAGTCTTTTTGTCTTTCCGTATCTATTGTGTGACATGTTTCAACTCTTCAATGATAGTTTGTAAAAGAATTTCGAAATTTCTGTGGGATTAAAAAAAAAAGATGGGAGTCATCGCCATATTATTATTATTATTATTATTATTATTATCATTATTATTATTATTATCATTATTACTATTGTTATTATTATTATTATTATTCAAAAAAAAAATTATTATATTATTACTACAGAGACAAACTGTTGCTTGTTGGTTAGGTAACTCCTGAACCACTCCGAAGCCTTTCCACGGAAGCCGTAATACTGTAACTTATAGAGTAAGATTTCATGATTAATGGTGTAAATGCTTATAGCTCAAGGTGTCATTATATTTTGAATACTTCTTCGTTTTATCAGTACTATTCATGTCAATTCATGGTAAGTAAGTACTATTCATCTCATTTCATAGTTAACAACTGCATTCAAAATATGTTTGATCGAGTACCTGGTTGACAAGGGTACCAATTACGTCTACCAATTATCAATGTTCTGGCTTACCGTCTTTAGATCACTTGCGACCTTAAACTTGGCCCTGAGACTTCGTATGCTAGCAAATCTTTTTATTTTTCAATTCAATTCAATTCAATTTTATTTCCATTTCCATTGAATAAACAGAAAAAATATATACAATACATTTACAGAACAAATTTATAACAATTTCAAAGAAAACGTACAAGTGGTCACGAGTAACAACAGAATTTCGTTTCTAAGGTATATACCTAATACAAAGATTAGAATGGAAATGGAGGGTCCCACTTAAAAAGCAAAGCTTGTAGGGTATGGGACCCTCAAAAAATACGTACACAAGGTCAAAGAAACCAATGTCAACTGACATTAAATTAACTTAGGAAGGGGAAAAAAAGAAGAAGAAAAAAAAAGAACAAAAAAGGGGGAAATAAGACTATGGTACAACATGCGCCATCGTGGACACAAGCATACTGTACTTCATGATTAAAATGCAATAACAAAACAATACAACGCTCCCTGGTTTGAAATTGCGATTGATTGGGTGCATATGCCGGTATGAATGCATAGGAACGGATATAAGAAAAAAGAGAAAGAGAATAGACTCACTGTTACTGGTACAATAAAATAAATATCTGAGGTAAACATATGTTAGACAGATTGTTTTCCTTAAAAGATGATTTCTGTGTGATATCTTAATACTTGTAAAAACAAACAAACAAACAAACAAACGACTTGATTGAGAGAATGAAACCGAAACTAATTTGGTTGTATATCATAAGATTTCAACAGAAAGAATTTTAATTTATTCTTAAAAGAATTCAAAGTTTGTGCTGTTATTATGTCGTTGGGAAGTGAGTTCCAATACTTAGGCCCCTCGTAGATGAAGGTTTGCTGAGCCAGCAAAGTCCTAAAAAATGGTAAATGAAATTCGTTGGATTGCCTTGTAGGATAATTATGAACAGATTGATTTTTTGAAAACATTGATTCAAATATATATGGAAGATTATTTTTATTGTAATTATACATAAATTGTCCTAAATTAAACAAATACAAATCTTTAATTTTAAATATTTTATTTTCAAAAATATTTAAAATTAAAGATTTGTATTTGTTTAATTTAGGACAATTTATGTATAATTACAATAAAAATAATCTTCCATATATATTTGAATCAATGTTTTCAAATATATATGGAAGATTATTTTAGGCCTATGTGTTAAGTTGAGAATCGATTCGACGAGAAAAGTGCTCCTGTATTCAGAATAATTTTGAATTGTGGATGAACTGACGACTTCTCGAAAATGTAAACATGACGGTGTATGATTATCGGTCCTTGTTGTCGCGACTATGCCAAGTGAAATACGCACCACGGTCAGGGTAGGTTTTGCCGGCCAGAGTCTTAAAGATTGTTATCCATTTTCGTTTTATGCGTATTCAAAATCGTGTGGATGAAGAAATGGACTAACTTTGATCATTCATGTCCATTGTTATCAAATTCTGATGTTTTAAGAACGGATATTAACGATTAAAAAGTTCAAATTTGGATGCTAGTACGCTGTTTTGTGATCTGGCATGGATTTCAAAACAAGTTGAGATTAAATTCCTTTGATGAGCTTGATTTTCATTTCATTTCATTCGTAAAGATTTACCTTTGTAATTCCCACTGGATGATTGAGACTGCCGATGGTATAGACTATGATAATGCAAGCTTTGAACAATATTTATGTATTGTGTCAAATACGATGGAAACCCTTGGATAGTCAAGTCCCAAGGGGATTGGAATAATATTTACTGAAAATGATGATAGGCGAAATAGACCTAAATATTTTACTCATTCTTCAATGTATTTGTAACAACTCGGAACGTAAAAGGCTGCTCCTACTATATCAGCACAGGTAGCCTTTTGACAAGGCCCTTACTCTGTTTAATGGTGAACGAAAAAGGGTGTCGAGATGGGCAGAGCACGCTTCGAGCGTCCATATAGGCATACCTAGTACTATACAGCGAGAGGGCCTTGTCAAGAGGATAGAATGCAACTACAGTGCACTGTGCGATGGACTACCAAAATGGTGCCAGTCAATAATGAATGCCCGCTCGTCGTCATTGCTCGTTCCCATTGGAGAATGTAGTAAAATTGTCATGTAATAAAGGCAATTCCTGTATACGAAATAAGAGCTTGGAATGGTCTAAACTCTTTCCTCAATAGTCAGAATATTTGGGAGGTCTGTGATGTTGACAATAAAAATAATGATAATGCACTGGGCAATGGCTATCACAATTGTCATCATTTCAGTACCATCACCATCAGCATCTGGTAGTTCGTAACCCTATCTAAGAGTCAAACTATTTGATAAGATGGAAATTACATAACTTCGGTGAATATCATTGGAAGGATAGCAAAGCAGTGATCATCGCCTTAAAACATAAGTACAACTCAAATAATTCAATACTATTGACAAAAGGAACCCAAGGGATAGTGTAACCTTGATGTCTTTGCACGCGGCACGCTCTCCTCCCCACACCTGCACCTTTGAGCGGGTCGAACCCGTCGCTATTATGACTTTGCTAGTTTCCTATTCAAATAAATAAACTTATTTTGATTCACGCACGAGCAGTTTCGTTCAGTAGTCCCCTCTATTTAATTGGGTTTCGCAATTGTCGGAATTTTTGGTTCGGCAAATCTTACATTCGCAACACTCCATTTGGGATTTCCCCTTTTGAAACCATAGCATATTTTGAAAGCTTATGAAACATATTCTTGCATGTGAACTACAGTTTCGATTTCCGCCTGAAACTACTGTGCTGTGTCATATATTCGTTTGATATTAATCTTACACTTCGCATTTCAGTTGAGTACAAAAAGAGTGTATATCTCTCGTTTATCTGTTTATCTATTTGTTTGTCTGTTTGTCTGTTTCGTTTTCCAGATTACAAGACAATTGGATCTCCCATTCTGTCTCTTCGATCCAATTGTTACACTTCTCTGTTTCTCAATCTTAGAAGTTTTGAAGCTCAGAATTTTTCTCTGAGGTAGACTTATATTGAATTCTAATCAAGTTAACTCAACTGAATAATATTATGTTATGTTTTACTTCCATGAAAAAATCAATACATGATACAAAGTATACATTTGTGAACTGATAACTTCTAATAATTGGACAGAAGCACATGTCATAAAGTGTAATGAAATAAATATTTACGAATGGTCATATAATCAGAAAACGATTCAGACTTTCCAATAATAACAAAGAGTGAATAGAGTGACTGAAAAAGAAAGATATTTAGTGAGAAACGGTTATATGATATTAGATAATATGTACACATACTTTGTATTTCAGTTGAGCATAAAAAGAGCACAGTCCTCCCCCCCCCCCCCCCAACCTCTTTCTCTCACGTCGTTCCAGTTGTTTACTTGTCTTTTTATCAGCCTTAAATTCAAAGCGAAAAAAATCACAGTAAGGGCCCATCTCACTAGAGGGGACTTCGCCGCGACTCGTGAGACTCCAAAGACCAAGAATGGCTTTCGCTCTCACCTCTTACCGAGAAGGCGACTCCAGGGCGATGTCCGAGACGTTTCAAAAAATGGTGACAAATTATTCACCTATAAGTCGCGGAGACGTCACCGCGATGTCTCCGATGTTGAGCATAAAAAGAGCACAGTCCCCCCCCCCCCTTCCACCACCACCTCTTTCTCTCGCGTCATTCAAGTTGTTTACTTGTCTTTTTATCAGTCTTAAAACTAAAGCGAAAAAAAAAATCAGTTAGGTAGCCTATATAGGGATCCTTACCTGCAGTTGTTTTGTTTCACATTCAAGTGTAACTTTTGTAGAACATATCTTATTTTTCTAGCATAGATGAGATCATTGTGTCAATGATATTGTTTTATCTGTATCTTTATTGTGGCCGTTTATCATTTTAATGTTATTGTTGTTTATAATCATAGCTCTCTTTACTTTAAATTTCATCTCTCATAAATCAGTTATACCTGCGTCAGTATCGTCATCATCATGATTTCTTGTTGGCATTAGCGTCATGATCAGTCTAATTTAGTCTTCTCATTCACTCCAAGTACATTATTTTATGCTATAATATTATGAAGATTACTTCTATGTTACAGCAATACAAACATTTTCACGTTAGTCAATGATGTATACTGACAAGAACATTCTTATAGATAATATAAAATAATAGAGAATAGCACAATCTATATTTCGACAAGCATAAGACGGGGAAAGGGCCAGCACACTTACACATAAACTTTTGCAGCTCCCCTTCCCCTCCCCCCCCCCCCCCCATAAAAGGGGGGGGGTCTGAAAACAAAGTGTACAGACTCCCGATAATCACAATATCCCAACATATTTCGATGGTTCTGTCAGTAGATTCCCTCTAACGGACATACGTGTTTACTTCACATCCACACGTATACATACACATTAATACACATGCACACGTCAATAGCTAGAGCAATTGTCATCATTACTATAGTACTATGCAAGTACCATCATGTTTTAGAGTAGTTAATCTGCCCATTTATCTACGAATCATCGCACGCTCTTGAATGTTACCGAACATGACAACGACTGACAAATCCTTTAATAGGATGAATATTATACTTTCGAGAAAATCAACGTGATTGCGGCTATCATCGCCTTAAACCATGGTACAACTCTGAGATTCACTACCACTGCCCTGAAGAAACCTGAACGATCGTATAACCTTCATTTAACATCTATGAGCACGGCATGCTGTCTGAAGCTGCCAAGTTCGAGCGAGTAGAGACCATCGCTTTTTTTTAATCATTATTATTCCCTCGCGACCAGTTTCGTTTCAGTTTCGTCTCGTATCTTTGATTTCGTGTCATTGTTATCTGACTTTACAGTTCAGAAAATTCCATGTTTATTACATTGTAACTCTCTGTGTGGGATTTTCCCCTCTCAAACCTTTGCTGTTTTGAAAGCTTATTTATCAATCTTATTAACCGGGGGGCCAAAACCTTAAAACAGAGGTCGAGTTGCACTCTCTCTACAAACTAAGTAGACCATGCTTATTTTCAAGTTTTTATTGTAGCAAACAACATTCCACTGGTCTACCTCGAAAATTTGTTGCGAAAGCCTCCAAATCCAAGATGGCGTCCAAAATGGCCGCCATATTTACTGAATTTGTTATTTGAATGATAGAATTCGACAGAAACATCAGATTTCAACAAATGTGATGTCATATGAAAGAGAATAAAATTTTCTACAAGTTGATACCATTTTTATGGGTTATTGTGATAACTGAATTGAGATTTTAAGGAAAAAAACACTCATTTTTTGATATTTTTCTGAAAAAAGGAAAATCATGAAAATGCTTGATTCAGCATAAATCAGAGAATGACTGAAGGATTATCTTGAAACGTTTCAGGAATTTTGTTTGACATATGATTAATATTTGGAGAAAATTAGGGGTCAGTACCACTTTTTGTTCAGGATTGATAATGTCTCAAACTTGAAAACTCACTTTGTAAAAATGGGCACTTTAGTTGTGACAAGACCTTGTAGGTCATAAGAAAAGTCTGCGCGTGTCAAGACTACTACACGCACCACTGATACTGGCGCGTGTAGCAGTGCCAGTGGTGCTTGTAGTAGTCTTAGCAAATGCAAACTCCTGCTTTGACAAACAAGGGTTTGTGCCTGCAAGCTAACTTTTCGTACCAAGTGGTAACTCAGGTGACGCTGGTCGCTATTATTTCAAAGTAGATTGTTCTGAAGCAGATGAGATGAAGCAAAAAAAAATTTTTTTTTTTTCAAATAGAGGTAGTAGCTTGAAACTTGGCACCAATCTTGTTCTAGATAGTTTAAGGCAGAATTCAGATCAACCACAAAAAAAAACCCCAAGATGACAGCCATCAAAGTTGCCATAGTTTATTGCGCCAAATTAAATGTATTATCATGATTTTCATATAATTTTGTCTGTTGTGCTATCTATTTATATGTTTTTACATATTTCAAACATTGTAATGCTATTTCAAACCGTCTTAGGTTTTTATGGAGACATTTTTAAGACCAGTGATATTCTACTCTCCAAAAAAGAGAAAAAATCGAGTGGAAGCATTCACTTTTGAAGGAGTGAATAACTGAAAACAGTGAATTTAGAGTGAAATTGGAGTGAATTTTGAGTGAAAATGTTCATTTTCACTCATTTTAGAGTGACCTTAGGGACCACTCGTCATTCTTCGAGTGATCCCTGAGGTCACTCTAAAATGAATGAAAATGAACATTTTCACTCTCGAGTGATTCTGATATCTACCATGGGAAAGCATCTAACAATGGCCTAAGTTCAGATCAATTGTGACACTATAACCAACATGAAATCAGCCTAAAAACAATGTAAGAAAAATCTAATAACAGTAAATACAGTTTCAGCATGCTTATTTGTAAATGTGAATATACAGCACGAAAAATAAATTTGGACAGTTTTATTCGAAAAATATACTGAAAAATGATTTCGTACAAGACATTTATCAGCAAATTTGAGAAATTGCCGCCATGTCAGGGGGGTGTTTCATGAAACCTTTTTGTCGGTGATTTACACCGACAACTGTTAAAAGCTACTGAAATCCTTGCGTCTGATTGGCTGATAGCAAACTTGTCGGTGAAAACCTCCGACAAACTCATTGATGAAACGCCCCCCAGATTTGCGGGGGTGGGGGTGGGATCAGAAGGGCTTTCAAGGACATCTACTATATACAGATCTACGGCCATTATTACACATAGTACCATCATTATTCACGTTTCTACAACAGCAGTGCAGCATACAAGTAAAAAAAAGCATATCTTTGATACAGAAGCATTTCTTTTTCATCAAAGATTGGGCCTTACCCAAATTGAGTTCCACTGGAATGAGTTCCACCCCCCCCCCCCCCAAAAAAAAGACCCTCAGTATGGTTTACACTATACAATATCGTTCGGATGTATAGAAATATATAATAGACAGCAATATAAGATGATTTAAAAAATATATGAAATCATAAGTTGAGATTTAACTTTGACGCATCACACATAATGTACTGTTTACCATTAGGATAGATATCACATTCGATTTATGTGCAGGTTGGTTGTATCACAAAACATTCTACCATGTATAGAAATTAAAATAAAGACTAAAACATACGAAGATATCACCATTTCTTTACAAGAAACCATAACCATGATAACTGTTGACAGCTAAGTATAAAAAACCCCGTTCTTATCAGATCTATTTAGTATATCTAATAATATTTGCATTGATTATACTGATTTAAGTTTGTACATTACTTGTTCTATCCCTAACTCACAGTTAAGAACTAGTTTGAGGAATTAACTAAAGGTGGGTTCTGGTTTTACGTGCACTTATGGTAAATAATGTCTTGAACGACAACCTCAATCAATTACTGCCATCTTGAATTTTGTGCGGATACTATTTTTGTAGCTAAATATGACACATTGGCAAAATTTGTGCCAAATTCCAAGCTCCTATCTCTTTTTGGAAAATACTGTTTGTTCAATGTTCAATCTTATCTGCCTCAGAACAATCTACCATGAAATGCTACAGTAATAGCGACCAGTGTCACCTATACCTGTCCACTTGGCATGAAAAGATAGTTTGCAGGCACTTTTAACTCAGTAGACCATTACAGTATTACATGTGACCATGTATACATGTGACCATGTAAACACATTGTATTCAAAATTTATAATGCATAGATATATCTTTTTTCAAGTTTTAGATATTAACTTGTCAACAGTGTCTGATATTGCTTGTAATTACATAAATATGAATTACGTCTCCTCTCAGTAAATCTCAATCACAATCGCAGGTTTCATAATAATTATTCGGTTCTTCTTTGATAAATACTAAATCATGCATTATTTTTTACATTTCATTCTTTCTTCAAAACAATATAAATACATGAATTTCCTCCCCCTCCCCCCATTTATCACAATACACAGCTAAAGTGGTATCAACTTTTAGGAAGTTTTACTCTCCTTCACATGACATCAAAGATTCTGCAATCCGATGTCTCTATCAATAGAAATTTTGAATTCAATAAAAATGGCAACCCTATTGGACCGCATCTGTACTTTGGAGGTTTTTGTAACAAATCTACTGAGGTGTACTTACGAAACATTGCTTAGTACGTTTAGTAATTCTATGTATGGTCCTATTTATAGAGAGAGTGGAACTCGAAAAGTAAGCACAAACTTGGATTTGACCCTCTCCGTGACATCTTTGGAAACAGATGCGTGTAAAAACATGATACAGTGTATTATGTAAAATGAGATTTCAAGTTTGAGACATTACAACTCCTGAACCAAATACAATACTGACCTCTAATTTTCTCCAAATATTGATTATATGGGAAAGATGTTAATTTCTACATGGTTTTCATAAAAAAAATTTAATTTAATTTATTTTTTTTTACTTTTTAGAGAAATATTTACGGTGCATTCTGAACAATGTCTCCATAAAAACCTAAGATGGTTTGAAATAGCATTACAATTTTCAAATTATATAAAAACCATATAAACAAACCATATAAGCAAAACAGACAAAATTATATCAAAATCGAAATGATACATTTACTCTGGCGAAACACACTATGTCAGCTTTGATGGCCTGCAATCTTGATTTTTTTTTTTGAGTGATTGATCCAAATTTTGTTAGAAACTTTCTAAAGCCAGGTTGTTTCAAGCTTCTACCTCTATTTGAAAGATATTTTTGCTTCATCTCATCTGCTTCAGAACAATCTACTTTGAAATAATAACGATCAGCGTCACCTAAGCTACCACTTGGTACGAAAAGTTAGTTTGCAGGCACAAACCCTTGTTTGTCAAAGCAAGAGTCTGCGTTTGCTAAGACTACTACACGAACCACTGGCACTGCTACACGCACCAGTGCCAGTGGCGCGTGTAGTAGTCTTGACACGCGCAGACTTTTCTTATGACCAGCAATGTCTTGTCACAACTAAAGTGCCCATTTTTACAACATGAGTTTTCAAGTTTGAGACATTATTACTCCTGAACAAAAAGCGGTACTGACCCTTGATTTTCTCCAAATATTAGTTATTTGTCAAACAAAATTCCTGAAACGTTTCAAGATAATCCTTCAGTCATTTTCTGATTTATGCTGTATCAAGCATTTTCATGATTTTCCTTTTTTCAGAAAAATATCAAAAAATTAGTGTTTTTTCCTTAAAATCTCAATCCAGTTATCACAATAACCCACAAAAATGGTATCAACTTGTAGAAAATTTTATTCTCTTTCATATGACATCACATTTGTTGAAATCTGATGTTTCTGTCGAATTCTATCATTCAAATAACAAATTCAGTAAATATGACGGCCATTTTGGACGCCATCTTGGATTTGGAGGCTTTCGCAACAAATTTTTTGAGGTAGACCAGTGGAATATTGTTTGTTACAATAAAATCTTGAAAATAAGCATGGTCTACTTAGTTTGTAGAGAGAGTGCAACTCACTCGTTAAATAAGCGAGTTTTTGCGGTATGGCCCTCCGGTTATATTGCATGTTTAAATTTTGCGACTTCCTCCTGAAGCAACTAAGCCGTGTCTTCAGCATATAATGATAATTAAGACGGACGTTGCTCTTTTCGTCTTTTTGGCTTGTCATGGCCTTCATTAGGATCTGTACTAGCAGAACACACATCACAATAACTGTAAAGAGTAATGTAGAGCGTAATCATTTATGAGTGATGTGTCAATCTTATTATCATGATTTTGGAATATGATTTTCTGATTTTTTTTTTTTGATATGATTGTGTTTGACTGATAGATAGAAATGATATATAGTAATTACATAGTGTTCAATAATGTAATATTTTATTGACCGAAGATGACCACACTGCTGTGATGCAAGACGTCACAACCAAACCAGTAGTTTGGGGGAATTTGATGAAAAGTATGATAATATTCAGAAAAAAGGCAAATACTGCCCTGGGTTTATGGGCTCAATGAAGCATTGAATTGACAGGAGCACTAGTAGAATAAATCTCATACCATAAATTATGTATGTTAATGTGAAAATGCAAGCTTTTTTTAAAAGAAAAAAACAGATATACCTACATTCTCCTAAAGTCCCGTTTTTATGCACATCAAATATATACACCCAGTTTTTGCATACCTGATAATTTCCCCTACATTGTATTGATGGTTCAGTCTTCAACCTACACACACTACACGTACCCTCTGTAGTCCTGAGGCCCCAGATCACTGATAAGGCAGTGAAAAACATTGTCAAAACCTTGAGGGAAATCAAAAATTTCCCCTTGGAGCGAATTTCCCTAAGTATACTTCGTTTTCAGACGTATATATTCCCATGTACCGTTTTATGCATAATGCATATATATATATATATATATATATATATATATATATATGTATATATATATATATACATTGTATATGTATATATATATATATATATATATATATATATATATATATATATATTATATACATGTATACATAATGTATACATAATGCATCATATGAAGATTATGATTGACCATATTACTCATTACAATTATCATAATGTGTGTTGATGTTGGTAGATCCTGGTGAAGGCTATATGACAGGCCAAAAGCTTTATCAAAAGGGAAAGGATGAAAAGAGCAACGTCCGTCTCAAATTTGATTTCTTTCACTATATGCTAGTCTGCAACTAGTTCGCGACTCCAGATTTTGCTAGTTGCAGAGTCGTCTCCGAGACGTCTCCGAGACGTCTCCTAAAAATTACAGAGTCTCCGAGGAGTCGCAAGAAATTTAAACATGTTCGATTTTGGGGGAGACTTTTTCCAGTTTCCGCGAAGTGTCCGCGACGTCTCCGAGACGTCTCCATCAGTTGCGGAGACTATATCCGCGACTGATGAGACGTCTCCGCGATGTCTCCGCGATGTCTCCGCGATGTCTCCGAGACGTGAATCGGCCCACCATCCACATCTTCATAACACTTGTCGAGGTTGTGACGTTAGTATTCATAAGAGTAAGAACGATAACCGTTCCTAGCAATACTAGGTCACTCATCCGGAGGACAGGAACGAGGAACTTAATTCTCGCTCGCGAGGAAAATATTCCGCCTCTTTTCGGTATTAGTAGAGCAGTTACGCCCTCAAAATCATGAGAATTGTGCAAAATTTGACTAAATCATGAAACTTTCACCAGTGTTAGTACCATGGGCGTAAATCCCGGGGGGATGGGGGGGGGGGGATATATCCCCCCCCCCCACTTTTGAAGGAGGGGGGATGGCCTGTACAAATATCCCCCCCCCTGAAATTCTCCCAAGAAAAAGATGTAGGAACAAAAAAAAAAACACACACACAAAGAAATGTGGTGATATTGATTTCAGCATGATGGATTATTGCATAGCCTATAATCTAGACGGAGAATGCAGTTATTGTCTTTGTAATTTGCTGTTAAGCTAAACGTATGATGCAGCGAGATAATTGTCTTTGCCAAGCGATACATCTGATGCGGCGAGACTACGAACAGTGGACGCATCTACCGCGTCCGCTAGGCGCCACGATCGGTGGCAGTTTTTTTTTTTCCGTTTAAGAAGACTGCCACCGATTTAAAAAAAAAATAAGAAAACAACGACAAACAACTGGATCATAAGCGAGGCGGTGTATTCGCGCGCATCCACTGTTCGTAGTCTCGTCGCATCAGACCAGCTGCATCCCCACCTAGGTTATAGGCTACATACTGTAAAGCATGAGCCATGACGTTCGCACGCCCGCCTCGTGACGAGAGCATACTGCTGAACAGTGCTATAATCGTTATAGCAGCACTCGCGTACTTCTCTCGCACGCCAATGCATGTAGAGCAATATCGACCGTACAACAATGCATGCTTCGGATGTTGAACTACCTTTGTACTGTAGTACATTGCAGTCACACAACCAGATGGCAACCAGCTGCATGCAACCAGGAAGGTGTTCTTCCCACCTCCTTGATGCAACACAGCCTGTAGGGCCATGGACGTAGGCGAGTGCACCATGCCGAGCGCGATACGACCCCCGTCGAGCTCCGCATGAGTTACCCAAAGATCTAGATAACAAACGATTTCGTTAACAGCCTTGTACGAGTTTCAGTCGTAGGAATTGCAACACATTTACCCTCTCCATATTGGCAGTGATTTTGCTCAGTTAGTATAATTCGTTTGCCTCCAGAAAAAACAAAAGGAACGGGTGTCGATTCCCATGTTTTGCCATATGCAAGTACCTCCTTTTATCTAATGAACATTGCTTTAGATTAATTGTTCAGACCTATTAACCAGATTTCTTTTTGTTTTCATGGGAGATGTGCAAAAAACACAAGAAAGTTCACCTGTTAACAAACATACATCAATAGATTAATAAGACAAGTTTATTCGCAGTCAATTTTATTGATATGCAACATTCATCTCACGAACAGAAAAAGGGATTCTTTAATCCCTAATTAAACAATCCCACAGAAAAGGCAAGACATTCTAAGTTTGCCAGAATAGTACGAAAAGATTTTCACTTTTTTTTTCCAGTGAATAGGACCTACTTGGAATTGAGTAGTGAAACGGATATTGTACCTTACCAAATCATTTTCACACGTTGGTAAGAATGTATAAAACCTGAAGTGTGCCGTGATCCAGAATGTATTTTACAACTGCATTTATGAGCCTGTTTATGTTGTTGGAAAATAACGTTGCTTATCATGTCATTGTGCTTCGTACTACGGGGCCTAGTGGAGCCATTAACTTGACAAAGATGGAAAAAAAGGTGAGCAAAATAAATAGAGCTATCTCTACGAAAATGAAGGGCTGAACTCATTTTGATTTCTGCAAATATGAATGGTGTTTAAATGGTAAAAAAATATACAAAAGAATCTTTAAGAAAAAATCTCAGGAAATTATTCAAATTGTCGGCATCATATCATGCCCAATTATGTGTGAACTTTCTAAGGCTACAGTATGTTAACATCTGATAGACCTGGGCTTCAGAAGTGCTCTGATATGTAGGCCTATGTTACGAGATTTATAGTTAGTAAACGTTGGGTTGTCTTCAATTAAAGTACGGTTTGCTTAATCTATTCCTGTGAGGTAACTGAAGTTAAAAGGTAAAATTTCCTTCAATACGAGATGAACTTTCAAGTTTTCAATCTCCGCCTATACGGTCCTTATATAACCTTGCGTTTCTGATAATTGTTGTGATGTACGAGTAATTAAGGTACAATGTAACAACAATCAGGACACCAAAGAAAACACGTGTGCTCCCTTCAAGTGCGATTCCAAAGCAACTTTTATTGCGCAGAGCGCATGCGCAGCTTACAGTGAGTGTGTGTCAAAATAGTCTTAGTTTCCATACACAACATTTCTCCCCCCTTAGTTCAAAATACACCGTACAACATTCATCTGCAGCTTCTTTAAAAGTCTTCCAAATTATTTAATGACTTATTGTGAATCCAGGTTCCTCAAAACAAATTGTGGTTTTTTAACACCATGTAATGCAACAACTCAATAATCATCTTTCCGACAATTGGTTTTGTTTTACTCTTGCTTTGAATTTCTATTCCAAACTTGTGTGTACCTATACTGCATCATGAATTCAATAAAAACATATTCATGACCTAATGACAACAGCTTAGATTAATGAAGTGTTATAACCCCAAATAAAAAACAGTTAACATATTTCTGAAACTTCCAAAAAAAAAAACATGTCAAAACATTAACTTTGGCTGTGATGACAAATAAGGATGCGATGTGTACATCGCTGTTGTAATCAGTCCTCAGATCAATCAGTCAAAACCGTAGTAATCCGGTTTTCTACGCTCTCGTCGTGGATATGTCTTCCTGTTGCCATTGATGGGGATATCGCGATTGACGTCGACTTCGTTCGCCAGATTTTCGCGGGGGTCGACCGGTTCATCGCGAATATCATCCGCGTCATCACCGAGATCGTTGTCGATGGGCGTATCCTCGAATGTAGGACCCTCTCCGTCGTTCGCTCGCGTTTGTCGTGCTGCGATTGGTGACGACTCTCGACCTCGAAGCTGGTCAACATGACGCTTCCACTGGTGTGTCGTACCATTGATGACGACATCGACCGTGTACGACACGGGCCCCAACCGCTTGACTATTTGGCCAGGTACCCACTTGCTTCCTTGCCCGTAGTTCCGTGCTAACACGTCTTCGTCTATCGCGAATTCGCGTGGAGCTCGCGATTTGCGTGACGCGTTCTGTGCTAGCTGGTTTTTTTCCACGGTTGCGCTGACATCTGGCAGCACTGTTGCGATGCGTGTACGCAGTTTGCGATGCATGAGCAATTCTGCTGGCGATTGCATCGTGGTCGCATGTGGCGTGGTGCGATAGCTCAGCAGGAAACGCGATACGCGTGTTTGTAGCGGTCCACTCATCTTGCGAAGGGCGGTTTTCACTGTCTGCACCGCTCGTTCTGCGAGGCCATTTGTAGCCGGGTGGTACGGAGCACCCCTCTTGTGGCTGATCGCATTCATCTTCAGAAAAGTGGCGAATTCATCGCTCGCGAAACAGGGCCCGTTGTCTGAGACAAGTGTGTGGGGGAGACCATGTGTCGCGAACACTTGTCTCAACTTTTCGATTGTAGCTTCGCTCGTCGCCGTTGTTGTGATTTGGACATCTATCCATTTCGAATATGCATCAACGATCACGAGAAGCATCCTTCCTTGTACCGGACCCGCGTAATCCACGTGTATTCGCGACCACGGTTTGCTCGGGTACTCCCACTGGAGTGGAGGTGATTTTGGAGGTTGACGTTGGTGTGCCTGGCATTCCACACATGATTGGACTTTGCGCTCCAAATCCTTATCGATTCGCGGCCACCACACGTAACTTCGCGCACTCGCTTTCATGCGAACGATCCCAGGGTGGGCATCGTGGAGCTCATCCATCATTTGGGCGCGACACTTTGGGGGTAGCACGACTCTAGCTCCCCACAACACGACTCCTTCATGTACGCTCAGCTCATCTTTTCTATTCAAATAGGGGGCGTACTCTACATCGCTCAATTCACGATCATTCGGCCATCCATGCAAAATGAAATTTCGAACTCGCGATAGGACCGCATCCTTATCGGTCATCAGGCGTACGCGTGACGGCGTCACCGGTGATTTCTCCAACGCATTCATGAGAAATATGACGTCGCCTGGGACGGGTGGGTCTGCGATGGTCTCATTCAGCGGTAGTCGACTGAGGGCGTCGGCGTTCGCGTTCTGATCTCCCGCTTTGTAGGATATGCGATAGTCGTAAGCCGCTAGTGTGATGGCCCAACGCTGCCCTCTAGGGGAAGCCATATGGGGAATCGCTCTCCTCTCCCCAAACAACCCCAGTAGGGGCTTGTGATCCGTGACAATGTCGAACTGTCGGCCGTACAAATATTGATGAAACCGCTTCACTCCAAAAACCACAGCTAACCCCTCTTTATCCAATTGAGAATAACGGCGTTCCGCTTGGCTGAGAGTGCGCGATGCAAATCCGATTGGCTTCTCAGAACCATCAGCCATCTTGTGCGCGAGCACGGCGCCGACGCCGTATGGGCTGGCATCACACGCCAGCACCAATTTCTCACTTGGGTCGTAGTGCGTTAGGACCTCTGTTGATTTCAGCAGCTCTTTAGCACGTGTGAACGCAGCTTCTTGCTCCTCGTTCCACTGCCATCTCGCATCCTTTCGCAACAACTGATGTAGGGGTTCCAATGTCGATGCGAGGTCAGGCAAGAACTTCCCATAATAGTTCAGCATGCCCAGAAAGGATTTGAGTTCTTTCACATTGCGAGGTGACGGTGCCTGGTTGATAGCCCTTACTTTGTCATCTGTAGGGCGCAGACCGTCAGCCGTGATTGTATGACCCAAGTAATCCACCTGGTCAACGAGAAACACACATTTCTCTCTTTTCAGGCGCAGTCCTGCGCTTTGGAGAGTAGACAGAACACGCTCGAGATTTCTCAAATGTTCCTCTACTGTCTGTCCCGTGATGAGCAGGTCATCCAGATACACGGCCACTCCGGAAATTCCCGCTAGCAACGATTCCATCGTTCGCTGAAACACTGATGGCGCTGTCGATACGCCAAACGGTAGACGCTTGTAGCGGAAAAGTCCCCTGTGAGTGTTTATCGTGACCAGCTCCCTGGATTTCTCTGCTAGGACCAGTTGCTGGTAGGCATGACTGAGATCCAATTTTGTGAAAAGCCGTCCATTGGCAAGTCGTGCAAACAACTCCTCCACCCGGGGAATCGGGTATGTGTCAGAACGCGCGGCTGAGTTGATTGTGGTTTTGTAATCACCACAAACACGGATAGACCCATCTCCTTTCACAACTGGAACTATGGGAGCCGCCCACTTCGAGTACTGCACCGGTTCAATGATGTCTTCCGCCAGAAGTCGATCGATCTCACGATCCAGCCGGTCTCGAAGAGCAAACGGTACAGGGCGCGCTTTGACAAATTTCGGTGTAGCATCCTGGTCGATATCAAGCTCCACTTCAACACCACGGAGCGTTCCCAGCTCAGGTGTGAACAGGCCCTCGTAGCCAGCGAGCAGCTGCTTCACTCGATCACTGCCCGTGAGGAGATTTATCTCCCTCCAGTCCAGTCTGATAAGGCGCAGCCAGTCTCGTCCCATGAGATTCGGTCCTGACCCCTTAGCAACGATGAGACCCAGCTTCTCCGTCTGGTTGCCATGCTGGACCATGACGTCACACTCGCCTACAATTTCCACGCTGTCACCAGTATACGTGCGGAGGACAGTGCTGGAATTCCGAAGAGCGGGTCTTTCGTGCATTTCCCACTGCTTCTCCCACGTAGTCTCGCTGATCAGGCTCACCGACGAGCCTGTGTCGACCTGAAATTGCAGCGCTTTTCCGTGAACACAGAGTTCGGTCATCACTGGCGGAGATTTTGCATTGTCCGCAGTTTTGTGGAACAAGCCGTACGTCTCGCTAGCATCGGCTTTATCTTCCGACATCTGATAGGTGCGCAATTTGTTCTGCGTCGCTTGTTTCTGCGTCTGGAAATTCGCTTTCTTCGATGAGCTGTTCTTGGCTGTTGAGCGACATGCGGCTGCGTAATGTCCCTTTTTTCCACACGAGAAACATACCGCGCTCTTCGCCGGACAGTCCTTCCCTTGTTTGTGTGGGACTTGACCACACCGATCACATTTCGAAGGTCGCTGGGAGGGCGGGCGATGAGCGTGATAGCGACGGCCACTCGGAGATTCGATTTTGTTTACCGCCCCGTTCGACACTCTCTCCCCACGGAGGTCCGCAGTATTTCTGTCTGCCAGCTCCATCGCCACAGCGATATTTCTCGCTTTTTCGAAAGTCAAGGTGGGCTCTGAGAGTAATCGTCGTTGGATTCTATCGTCAGCCACTCCACATACCAACCGATCTCTCAACATCTCATCTAAAATTGACCTGTACTCACAGTGATCAGCTAGACGTCGCAGCTCCGCTATGTAAGCCGAAATCGATTCGCCTTCCTGGCGAGCTCGACTGTTGAATTTGTAGCGCTGGACGATCACCGAGGGCTTTGGGTCTCGGTGCTCCGTCACAACAGCTACCAGTTCCGAAAAGACAACCTCTCCTGGCTTCTTGGGCGCAAGCAAACTCGACATTAACTTGTACGTTGACGCACCGCACACACTCAGCAAGATGGAGCGCTTTTTTGTGGCCTCCGTGATGCCATTCGCATCAAAGTAATGCCCCATGCGTTCGATGTATTGGGACCAGCTCCCGTCATCTTCCCGAAATTCTCCTATATCTCCAAAAGTCGCCATCATTCGACATCCAGACGTTCCCAGGCAATTAAATGTAATCAAGGTTAATCCTCGTCGCCAAAATTTGTTGTGATGTACGAGTAATTAAGGTACAATGTAACAACAATCAGGACACCAAAGAAAACACGTGTGCTCCCTTCAAGTGCGATTCCAAAGCAACTTTTATTGCGCAGAGCGCATGCGCAGCTTACAGTGAGTGTGTGTCAAAATAGTCTTAGTTTCCATACACAACAATAATGTTTATTGTTTACTCTCCAAAGGAATGGGGTTAGACATAAAAGATAATATTCTATATGGTCGATTGGAATTACGGAACATAATTATGTTATTAGAGTCCACAAAGATTGTCATAGAGACACATACGGAGAAAAACTGTGCTTGTTTGTTTAACCTTGTTTGCTTTGCATATGTTAAGGTTTTTAACACATAATGTATACAAAACTGATCTCGCGGAATGAATTTATTCAAGTGAATAAAACTATATATTATATATATTCACCTTTATCCAGCAATTTGTTCTCAATAGTGTTTTGATCAGAGGAAAACTAGTGTGTTAGTTGTCGCATATCACAAGTTATCCCGGGTTACATGAAGAGCTGTCACTATACCTTGCCACTACAACTCGACTTCTGTGGAAACCGTTCTTCGTTATTCTGCCAAGTACCATTATATCCCCCCCCAAAAAAAAAAACAACAACAACAACAACAACAACAAACAAACAAAAACAAAAAAACAAAAACGCAAGCACGCGAAACCGAGCGCTATAAAAGTTCAGTCGTGTGCAGTGGATGAAGTATAGGGGAAGACAAATCATTTTGTCCCCCAAGCAATTCCCGAGATGAGGACAAATCTCGTACTTTCTTTATGGAAAATTGGACAACTACCGCCAGAATTATGCACCGGATCGCTGAATTGCAATCATAAATATGCAAAAGCTACTGGGTCCCTTTCGATAGACTGTACACTTTTGAGATTGACGTTTTATTTCCTTATATCTATCAAAGAGTGTGCAGCAGATCTTTCACTTACAAAAGCTCCTTATGCAGAGGCGTCAATGGAGGGGGAGGGGGATGGTTCCCCCATAAAAGTATTGGGGCAAACAGATCATTTTGCTCCTCCTTGTAACTTCCGAGATGTGGAAATGTTCTTACTTTTTTTGATAGAAGACTGTCTAAATATTTCACCCAAAGATGGCTGAATTTCAATTCTGAAAATACAAAATCTCCCTCGCGTTCATATAAAGGGGGATAGGCCTAACCCCTCCCATACCCTCCCCGTTCAATCATTTCTACTTAATACACTTTAGATTGACAGATTTCAAAATGTTTCATCCAAAGTGTGCACCAGGTCTGTTACTTCAGTTTAAAGAAATGCAAATGTTCCTTGGGTGGAAGGAGATATCTAGATACTTTCAATTAACGGAGGATCCCCCCCCCCCAAAAAAAAGTATACACATCTGGGATCGAAATTTCCCCAGATTACATCATAAATGTGTTTACGAGATATTTGTTGCTGCCAGTAATATTGCCAGCAGTTGCGCCCGGTGCGCCCCCATCCTTTGATTTCCAAAGCGAAAAAAATACAGCTACAAACGGCAGTTTCTGGACTGTAAAATGTCAAAATTTCAAGCTCGCTCGCTTCGCTCGCTCGCATTGAATCATCATGCCATTCTCCTGATGTTGCTGCCGGGTATAGTTGCCAGCAGTTGCGCCCGGTGCGCCCCCCCCCCCCTTATTTTTCAAAGCGAAAAAAATATAGCTACAAACGGCAGTTTTTTGGGACTGTAAGATGTCAAAATTTTCAAGCTCGCTCGCATCAGGGAGGTGGGAAGAGAAACACCTCCCTGCTCGCATTTAATCGTTATGTCATTCTACTGATGTTGCTGCCAGTAATTGCCAGCAGTTGCGCCCGGTGCGCACCCACCCCCCTTGATTTCCTTAGCGAAAAAAGTACAGCTACAAACGGCAGTTTTTGGACTGTAAAATGTCAAAATTTTCAAGCTCGCTCGCTTCGCTCGCTCGCATTAATCGTCATGCCATTCTCCTGATGTTGCTGCCGGGTAATTACCAGCAGTTGCGCCCGGTGCGCCCCCCCCCCCCCTATTTTTCAAAGCGGAAAAGATATAGCTACAAACGGCAGTTTCGGGACTGTGAAATGTCAAAATTTTCAAGCTCGCTCGCATTTAATCGTTATGTCATTCTCCTGATGTTGCTGCCAGTAATCAGCAGTTGCGCCCGGTGCGCCCCCACCCCCCTTAATTTCCTAAGCGAATAAATATAGCTACAAACTGCCGATTTGGGACTGTACAATGTCAAAATTTTCAAGCTCGCTTGCTTCGCTCGCTCGCATTTAATCGCTATGCTATTCTCTTGATGTTGCTGCCGGGTATAATTGCCAGCAATTGCGCCCGGTGCCCCCCCCCCCCCCTTAATTTTCAGAGCGAAAAAAATGTAGCTACAAAAAGCAGTTTTGGGACTGTAAAATGTCAAATTTTTCAAGCTCGCTCGCTCGCATTTAATCGTTATGTCATTCTCATGATGTTGCTGCCAGTATTAAATTGCCAGCAAATGCGCCCGGTGCGCCCCCTTAATTTCCAACGCGAAAAAAAAATATATAGCTATAAACGGCCGCTTTTGGACTGTACAATGTCAAAATTCGTGATCGCGTTCATGATCTTCAGTGTAAGAATTAAGACAAAAAGTTTCTCTAAATGATACCATTTTAAAGGCAAAATTGTTCAATAATAATCTACATAAAATGTACTGCTACCTTACACATGTTGGACTGTTTCAAGTCGATAGAACACGCAAAAAAAAATGAATCAAATTGCACCATTTACAACATCAATATGCAAAAAGTTCTCACTGTGGGAGGGGAAAACCCCCCTCCCACACCCTCCCCCCTCGCTCGCATCGCTCCCTCGCATCTAACCGCTCCCCCTAGGATCAAATCCTGGCTACGCCGGTGATAGGCCCCACTATTTAGGCATTCACAGTGATGTCGCACAGGCGGAGCAAGAGCTGAAAAACCACAATGTAGTCATTCAATTATCTATGAATATTTCATTTTCTTACTTGTTGTTTTATAGGAAAAAAATCCCAAATTTTGCCAAAAGTGTGCACCAGATCGCTGAATTTGAGGTCTGAAAATGCCAAATTTTCCTCGTGTGGGAGGGGGATACCCCCTCCCACACCCTCCCCCAGGCCGCTCCGCTCCCTCGCACAGATATTCAAACTCAAAGCCCCTCCCCTATCCCCATCATTAAAACGGAACGATGCCCCTGTGATGATTGCTTCACTGACTTAAATCAAGAAAATTGAAGAATACAATGAATAGCTACAGGAAAATATCTACTACGTTATTCAAGAAATGGATATCCTTATTAGCATTTTATTGAATTTATTTGGGCATTATCCAGGGCTGCGCTACGTTTTTGAAAGGGGGGGCAAAATCGCCTGTCAGTAAAGAAGAAAGAACATCAAAAAACAAGAGAAACAACAACAAAAAAGTCTTCATACTTTTAAGGTCTGATTTTCCGCCGAGAACAAAAAGACGTCATATTTTTGCTGCCACTTCCCTCCCACTTTGCATGGAAAAGAGTGGGACATTTGATCCCTGTAAAGTGTGTGTGTGGGGGGGGGGGGGGGGCAGGGCTGCGCCGGTCCGGTTATGGGCTTGTAATCGTGGTGATGGTGACTATCGTCAATCATCCCCCCCCCCCCCCCCCCCACTCCTCAGTACGGATTTACGCCGTTGGTTGAAGTTGGTGTTCAGTAAGACCAGGCGTCCACTAGGGCGCGGACAAGACGCGGACAAGCTCCGGAATGCAAATTTGGTATTCCGCACTCCTTCGGGAACCTGTCCGCACGTTCCTGAACGTGTCCGCTCACTGTCCTAAACATGTCCGGGCGTTTCCGCACCTTCGGGAGAGAGAAAAATTTCCGCGTCCAAATTTTGATCGAGACCAAAATTTGGACGCGGAAATGAACTTCCTGACACCTTCGGCGACTTGTCCTGACGATGTCCTGAGGATGTCCCGCTTGTCCGGAACCCTTCCGCTCCTTCCGCACACGCTCCGGAAAGAATCCCGCGGTGTGGGGAAGCTTCCCGAATGAAAGCGGAAGACACCAGGAATGTTTTAGGACAGCGCGGAGCCGATGCGGATCTATATATGCAAGTGTCCGGAACCGATGTGGAAATTTTGTGATCAAGACTCGAAAATGTCGACACTTTCCGCGAGCGTCATGCCAATGAAACGTAAAATGAGTAAGAAGGGAGGCGAGGCCCCCATGCAAATATCCCCATCACAGGCACACCTTTCGTCTAGTGATGAAGAACAGTTAAATCTAAGGAATTTCCGGTCCCAGAAGGCAAAGAATAAGGTAGTAGAGACTGTGCCAAAAGCAACCAGAAAGAAGTGAAATCAGCCCCCTAACTTCCTAGTAAGTTTGTTTTGATTTGATCTTTTCAGACATTATTTTTCATCTGGGTGACTTTCCTGGTTCCTATTACTATAGTACATTTTCCTTTATGTTGTTTTCGTATCTTATTTGCAAACAAACTAGGTTGTCCATGTGACAGCCCAGCTGAAAAATCACAAAAGTAGGTGGAAGTACACTCAGAAAAAAAGCATAGAATTTTTGGCCAAATGTTAATGTATTATATACGTCGATGTAGGGCAATTTGTCAATCAATTGCAATGAAAACATCTCGACGGAAGAAAATCATGAATTTGAATGAACAAGTTGTTATTCATACGTAAATGCTTTCTAATGATACAACATATTAGAACAAAAGACAAATTCATCACACTGAAAAGCATGAATTCAGTTGCAAAGATATACCTGTGGTCTCATTACAATGTAATATCTTTGAAGCCCAAAATAACAATGACAGATAAAGATGATTGAGGAAAATGAAGAATTTTCTGTCACTTCAAAATTCAAGTGAAATGAGAGAAAAAGCAATAAATCATGAACTCGAAAAAGTGTTAAATGTCTGTCTTATTTTTTTTTTTGCTGAGTGTATATATTTAAGTACACATTAAGCATCACAAATCATTTCAGAAATATTCTTTACCTGAATGATTTTCGTAGTTGTTATTATCTAATATTTTTTCTTCTCTTTTTGTTTTAGTTGCAAATAAACTCGATTGTCCAATTTGACAGCCCAGCTGAACCCCCCCCCCCCCAAAAAAAAAAAGTAAATTAAAGTAGGTTAAAAATATTTCCCTATTTTTACACTTCATTGACAATAGGCAAGTAAGCTCTAAGCATGAAAAAAAAATTCTCGGACTTGAAAATGTTCAAAAGTGATCAAAATAAGAGAGGGTTAGAGATGCACAAGGGTAAATATCAGAGAAAGAAAAAAATGTAATGATTAGGATCATTTTGGCATGCTCTACAGAAGTATCAGACAAAACATGTGTATACCTCACGATGGATAAAGCACATGTCTTAAAAAAGGGAATAAAGAATATTAGATATATATAATAAGTAACAAAACTGCAACAAAGTTCATGCTGTATTCACCAACGGTTTATTTCTTGTGAAGAAATAAATCGTTGGTGAATACAGCATGAACTTTGTTGCAGTTTTGTTACTTATCTTTTTATCTTGCCCACACGTGGACTACCTTATCAGCTTGATTATATATACATATATATATATATATATATATATGTATATACATTTACATTTTTATGTATATATATATATATATATATATATATATGGTTCAAAAAGTTTGCGAATATCATCCATGTGACTGTAGGCAGAGAAAAAATTGTTCTCCCAGATGAGACAAAAAAAAAAAAAAATGAGTCGTCAGCCGACATGCAGACAATCCTATTCTTCGACTTTTGGTGGTCACATTTATCAAATGATATTGACCAATCATATTAATATAATATCAGCCGCTACTGCGGAAGCACAACAAGGAGCATCAACGACGGCTAGCAGTCAAATGAGGAAAAGTCAAAGTCAGCGCCAAATTTATACCTTTCCATTTTCCTGGTATTGTCCGCAGTTTGTCCGCATGCCTAACTTGTGTTGTCCGGAAGGCATCCTGATTGTCCGCGTTCATTCCTGGTGTAATCCTAGATGTTTCCGCGCTGCCCGGCTACGATTAGCATATTCCGACGTATTTCGCGCTCTTCCGGAGAGATTCCTAGGAACATAGGCGCCGGAAGTGGGGGGGCAGGGGGGGCGGCCGCCCCCCCCCCCCCAATCCAAAAAGTGGGGGGGCAAAACGCATTTTTGCCCCCCCAAAAAGCCCCCCCCCAAAAAAAAAAAAAATAATAATAATAGTAAAGATAAATGAATAAACAAATAAAATAAAATAAATATGTATATAAATGAATAAAAGGAAAAAAATATGGCTACAAACGGCAGCTTTTGGACTGTAAAATGTCAAAATTTTCAAGCTCGCTCGCTTCGCTCGCTCGCATCCAGCAGTTGAGCCCGGTGCGCCTCCCCCTTAATTTCTAAAGCGAAAAACATAGCTACGACGACAGTTGTTGGACTCTAGAATGTCAAAATTTTTAAGCTCGCTCGCTTCGCTCGCTCGCATTGGATCGTTATGTTGCTGACAGTAATTGACAGTAGTTGCGCCCGATGCCCCCACCCCTTAATTTCCAAAGCGAAAGATAAATATAGCTACAAACGGGAGTTTGGGGACTGTAAAATGTCAAAATTTTTAAGCTCGCTCGCTTCGCTCGCTCGTATTGAATCGTTATGCCACTCTCCTAATGTTGCTGCCAGTAATTGCCAGCAGTTGCGCCCGATGCCCCCCCCTTAATTTCCAAAGCGAAAGGTATAGTTACAAACGGGAGTTTTTGGACTGTAACATGTCAAAATTTTCAAGCTCGCTCGCTTCGCTCGCTCGCATTGAATCGTTATGCCACTCTCCTAACGTTGCTGCCAGTAATTGCCAGCAGTTGCGCCCGATTCCCCCCCCCCCCCTTAATTTCCAAAGCGAAAGATATAGCTACAAACGGGAGTTTTGGGACTGTAACATGTCAAAATTTTCAAGCTCGCTCGCTTCGCTCGCTCGCATTGAATCGTTATGCCACTCTCCTAACGTTGCTGCCAGTAATTGCCAGCAGTTGCGCCCGATTCCCCCCCCCCCCCTTAATTTCCAAAGCGAAAGATATAGCTACAAACGGGAGTTTTGGGACTGTAACATGTCAAAATTTTCAAGCTCGCTCGCTTCGCTCGCTCGCATTGAATCGTTATGACACTCTCCTAACGTTGTTGCCAATAATTGCCAGCAGTTGCGCCCGATGCCCCCCCCCCCCTTAATTTCCAAAGCGAAAGATATAGCTACAAACGGGAGTTTTGGGACTGTAAAATGTCAAAATTCTCAAGCTCGCTCGCTTTGCTCGCTCGCATTGAATCGTTATGCCATTCTCGTAATGTTGCTGCCAGTAATTGCCAGCAGTTGCGCCCGATGCGCCGCCCCATTAATTTCCAAAGTGAAAGATATAGCTACAAACCCCAGTTTTTGGACTGTAAAATGTCAAAATTTTCAAGCTTGCTCGCTTCGCTCGCTCGCATTGAATCGTTATGCCATTCTCCTAATGTTGCTGCCAATAATTGCCAGCAGTTGCACCCGATGCGCCCTCATTTATTTCCTAAGCGAAATATATAGCTACAATTAAAACTCCAGTTTTGGAACTGTAGAATATCAAAATTTTCAAGCTCGCTCGATTCGCTCGCTCGCATTTTATTGTTATGCCATTCACCTTATGTTGCTGACAGTATATAATTTGTCGATTGTTTCACACCGTCATTCCACAATCCATGTGAGGAAAACTTACAATGTTCCTCAATGACTGCGTTGTTGAATGTATCACATTCCGCAATGTATTGTAGTCCCATTATTGCTCACGCACACACGCACAAGCATACAGACCGTCAAAATTACTTTATGGTTCCCCCATGTTTCGACAAACCGTACGCCACTTTACATATATATATATATATATATATATATATATATATAATAGATGTGTGTGCGTGTGCGTGTGTGTGTGTGTGTGTGTATGTGTATATTGTGTAACATATGCATGGTCTAATCTTGAGCCCCCTCCAATGTTTGCCCCCCCCCCCCAATCCAAAACTGCTTCCGGCGCGCCTGCCTAGGAATGTCCGCAGTCAGTCCGCGGACAGTCCGCGGACAGTCCGCGGACAGTCCTAGGAATGTCCCAGGACAAGCCGATTCACAAAGTTATTCCGCGTCTGTCGCGGACAGGATGCCGAAATAACAAAATTTGCTTCCGCAACCCTTCCGGGGCTTGTCCGCGCCCAAGTGGACGTCCGCCCTATGGGACATTCAACAGGGGAATCTCCCCAGGATTTTCAAGATCCAAGCCTTCTGGTGGAGGAAGCTCTTGATGTGCAGACTCTGCAAACATATCCTGAATTGCTGTAAGGTTGCTGCCTTGCAGCGTCAAGACATGTTGCACAAATAATTGTAATGGTGATCTGCTTCCCTCTGTCTGCAGACCATGGTTATTCCACTGACCCACGAGTGATCTTATAGGTAGTTGTAATGTAGTGCAAAATTTGTGCAGTATTATCTACATCCCACTGTCCTTATACTGCTTCCAGAAATACAAAAAAAAAAATCATAGTACAGGTTTGTGGCACCACAACACATGTCTAACCACGATATCTCAATCCGCTGATTATGGGTACTTTTATACTATGGGTACCTTAGGGAACTTTCCAACCCAGGTTCTCTCACAACTTCCATTAACATGCACACATCATCATATCACCTCCAAAGTCACTCGTGATGGAAGCCCATAAGTGGCTGCAGCCTCAGTGAATGATGTGAGACGTCTGTGACTGATAAGTAATTGCTGCCTGTAAGAAAAAAAAATCGGCTGAAGCCATCTCTGCCACTATAGATTGATGTTTTCCATCTGAAAGAAAAGAAAAAGAAATTACAACAAAATTTTAGCTTCACACAAATATGCAAGGCATGTGCAACATACATATGACACAAACTGTTTGGTGTGGCATCATACGTGTGTTGCCATCAAATTGGATGAACAATTGTGAACCAAAATTGAGATTAACACAACATAGACACAACTGCTGTAATTCCTTTTGAAACAATATTTCATTTTTCAAAATCTGATTTCAATGTATTTCATATTTCTCAAGAAAAAAAGAATCATACAAAAATATGCAATCATACAATACAAAAATTGAAAGTTATTAAGGTGAAAACGTCACCCTTGTGCAACTATCTCGATATGAAAGGAAAAATAAACACAATGGCCTATTTCCATCAGTATTCATATCTACAATCTTTTAAACTAGGAGAAATAAAATGTGGACTAAAGAACAAGCTTGTAAGGTCGTAGGTTCCAGAATAAAAACAGGTACATAAAACAATGGAACACTGACATCTATTTACACGAAATAATTGAGGAAAAAGGTCTAAAACATACAAAAAGAAAATGGTGTTACTATACGTCACAGAGAAGCCAGAGATGCAACAGTAAATAGGGCATTAGTTGTAAGCAAGGATATAGAAGGAAACGGCAACTTGAATATGATAAAGAATTTGAAGAATGCAAAAGGTAGGCCTGCAGTCATCCCTGTTCCTGGCCAGGGACCCCACTTAACAAAAAAGAATGCTAGCTATATGCTTTTTACGTATGTCGCAACTGCTCAGGAGACATTGCTTTCGATTTCGTTTGAAAGAAGATAATGTGATGTAAGTTCCTTGGAAAGTTCATTCCAATATTTGGGCCCAGTATTATAACTATTTATTTCATAAAAACAATTCGAGTACCCGGAAAGTAATACGCCTCACCCTATTGAGTCAAATGATTATGAATTGTGTCATTCTTTTAAACACTTGTAACAAATCGTCTGAAAGTTGGCCAGTTGAAAACTGAAAACATGATCATAACAAAATTCAGTTATTTTCAATTTTTGTCACTGATTAAAGTTCATTTGCGTGAGATAGATATCCAGAATTTACAAATCTGATGATGCATTTGCGGATAAGAAAAAGTGATTCAATTAGACTTTTTGAATCATTTCCCCAAGCAAGGATCCCATAGTTGAGATGAGGAGAAATCAAAGTGGAATATTATGTACTATAAGGAATATGACCTGGAAAATAGCACTAGGCTTTGTTTTAATAAAGAACCCCTGATTTTTTTGACAGATATTTATTAATGTATTGACATAACTTTTCCAAGATAAAGAAATTTATAGATGCGTGCCACATTTCCTTTTTTCTCCCTGGCATCAAAGAGTTTCTCTTTCACAAAATCATATTGCAATAAAATCTCAGACAGGTTATTTTACTGTGCCATGCTCTTGATTCCGTTAATGAGTTTCGCACTTTAAGCGACGGTATACATGTACTTCACTTCGATCAATTCTGTTTCTTTTTTACTATACAATGTATGATTACATTCATTTTTCATTTCACTATGTTCTATTTACCTTATTCTCTGTTATCAAAAGAAGTGAAACATATGTTTTGTCGAAAAATGAAATAAACTTTGAATTGAATTGAATTGAATTGAGTTCTTATTGAAGCATTTTTGTCATGAAGATATATGTACACATTATAATATGAAATACAGGAAAATTGTCCACTGTTCACTATTCAAATTTTACAGATCTACAATCAGCCCTGTGTTTTGGATAATTTGTAGATTTTTCTTCTCAGACTTAAAGCCTTCACACATATTCTGATAATCCAGAAACACAAAGTGATATCTCATTTTTCAATTTACCTGCAGCTTTGACAAGTGAAAACATCGTTACAGTGTATCTTTCAGCAAAATACAAGCACTGGAAGAACAGCATTTCAAGCACAGCAAATAGGCCTACCTTACTAGCTCCTGATTGCCATCTTTTATATGCCACAAAGAGTAGCTTCTGTAGCTTCTGCGCTGCAATTTTGACCACATTGCTCTCTCAGCAACTCCTTGAGGGTCTGAAGGTAGCATGCTGTTTCTGACACATTGCTGTTGGTCCTCATTTCCCATGCCAAATAATCTCGCCTTTACGGCATTCGGTCCAAGTCTTGCATTTCCATGCAAGATATCACAGATCTTCTCATCAAATTCAATGCCTGACAAATCTGAGAAAGATGATGCTATTTCAAGTAATATTCCCTACAAGAAAGAAAGGGAGGGGTGAAAAAAAAAACCAATACAACCATGTTAAGAAAACATGACACACAGCATGTACGCCATAAACATCGAGTGTTTGGAACTAGACAAATGATTTGCAAGTACAAGTGGAGAAGAATGAACATGAAATGACAGAAAAGATTTAGAAAAATAGATGGTTTATTAAGAGATGAATTGTTAGCAACTAGAAGAATGATTGGGCGAGGTGAATTGTTCTTGAATAACTAAATAATTTTACAAACAGTTAAAAGATGTGACAGTGAGATATTTGCCTTGAAAGTAAAATAAATTGAAATATGCAAGCTGTAAATGAATTCCTATAAAGAAGGTTATTAATATAATCCACTCCTCTTTGACTTGCCAGAGTTAGTCGAGAAAATTACTTGAGCTATGCAGGTATCAACAGCAACTCTTGCTACTTTTGGTCAGCTACTGGACCAACAGCAAGTTCCTCCTGTTGCAGGGACACGTGACATGATAGTCACTGCATGGGATAATTTGGAGTTGAAATCAGGACTTGTTCGTGCTACAGGACTTTGAATGGGAATGGGATCTTACATGCATAAAGATGGCAGCGTAATACTTCACTGCACATAGAATTTGAAATATCACGAGAAAGTGAAAATAAAATTCATGTTGGTTGTATCCTTTACGATACATAGCAGTCAAGCCCTATTCTTTCTCATGAAGCTTTTTCTGAACGTCCTATAACACTGATACAATGTAACTTTGAGTATAATATTTTATATATATTTATGTAATATTTATATAACTGTGGAAAATGAAATAATATAAATTGTACAGATGGACAAGTAATGAATGGGTATAAACTTCTAAAAACACCTAGTACATAATATACTACAAATTATGCTGCCTGATCTACTATAATGTTCAATATACCTGACTCATCGATGAACAATTCTCTTTGAAACCTTCAGTGTCTCTGCCATGTGTGGGATGGTGAATACACACATGATGAAAAAATTGTAGCTGCTCTTGAGTTATCTTGATCTTTGAGCCACCACGGAGTCCTTGGTAGTCAAGGAGCATGATAACCGATGTGACCTACAAGACAGTAATTTACAGAGCTATAATGATTTTAAAGTCGTAGAGTTTAATTTTTTTTTAAAGAAACTAATCTATATTTTCAAACGCTGAATGTGATAGTACCCCTACAATATAGCTTGATTGGAAGGAAAATTGAAAGATTGCAAGCAGTACCACATAATGTGTAGTGACTAGTCCAACTTGGCGCAGGAGATCAAGAGTCTCAGGAGTATTGTTGACAGGCAGCAGAGCGAACTCGGCAATCTTCGTCACTCCTCGGATGAGCTCGAGCAATACTCGAGAAGAAACTGCCTCCAGTTCTTCGGGATCGCCGAAAGTACAAAGGAATCCACAGATGACATTGTCTGCGACATTGTCAACAAGCGGCTGGGGGTTACCATGACAACAAGTGACATAGACCGTTCTCATCGAATTGGGAACCCGAACAAAGCGCCCGCATCCATCAATGGACCGCACGGAATGAAACGGCCACGTCCAATCGTAGCCAAGTTTGTGTCATACAGGACCAGGCAACTAGTCATCTCAAATCGCCGTCGATTGAAAGGCTCTGGTGTCGTCATACAGGAACATCTGACGAAAGTGAACCGCGAACTCCTCAACAATGTACAAAAACACCCGAAAGTGGAAACTGCTTGGACAAGCGATGGTCGAGTGATTGCGAAGGTCAAAGCGACAAACAACAGAACAATAAACAGAATGATTCGCAACGCATCTGACCTTTCTTCCCTCTAAAGCTTTCATGATTTGCATCCATGTGCTGACTTCATGTCGATTTTTGCCTCCAAATAAGTCTGCTGTCTTTTTTGACTATCAATACTCGACGTCCTTTTGTAATAATTTTCTGCCTTTTTATATTTAAATGGTTATTTTGTAGTTATTGTATTTGTTTTGCATTCATACAAGGCATGCCCGTAAAATTTCCATGCGCAATATTATTGCATAAATTGAAATTGTATGGTTTTGATGATAAAGAAGTAAAGTGGTTCGAAAATTATTTGTGCTGTCAAAGAAAACAATTTACATGTATAAATGGCATTTCATCCTCTGTGAGAAATGTAACCTGTGGTGTACCCCAAGGCTCGCTCCTCGGGCCGCTGTTATTTCTATTATATACAAATGACCTCCCTATCAAAGTACAAAATTGTAAACTGTCTTTATATGCAGATGACACGTGTTTGTTTTATTCAAATAAGGACCCAAATGTAATATATGACGCATGATGAATTATGATTTGAAGATTATTTCAAAGTGGTTGAACGTTAACAAGTTGGTTTTGAATGTTGCAAAGTGTGAAAATATGTTAATTGGTAATAAACAAAGATTGAAGAAATGGAACAATATAAATGGTGATTCTTGTGTGTATATAAATGACACACCTATTATGAAAGTGAATGTTTGTAAATATTTGGGAGTTTATATTGATGAGAATTTATCATGGAATAGACATATTGAATATCTGAAATCAAAAGTAGTGAAGAATCTGTATCTATTAAAAAGAATACGATATTTCGTTACTCAGAAAACAGCTGAATTATTTTACAAATCTGTCATTCAAGCTCATTTTGATTATTGTTCTGTGGTGTGGGGAAACACCAACAAAACAAATTTAGATAAGTTGCAATCTCTACAAAACCGTTCCTTGAGGGCAGTGTTGAAGGTGAACCAGTTATTCCCAAGTAGATTATTGTATTCTTCATTGAAATGAGATCGATTGCACATTCGCAGATCAAAGCATTTAGCTCAAGTTATGTATCGATGTGTTCATCATACTGCCCCACCGTATTTGAATCAATTTTTTAGAGTACGTCAATCACATTATGCCACAAGGTCGGGCGACATGCAATTGAATATTACACGCCCTAAAACAGATTATGGTAAAAGATGTTTTGTATATAAAGGTGCTTCTTTATGGAATGATATAGTTCGACATGTTTCTTCTGATGTTTCCATTGATACATTCAAAAAACAATTACATAAATATATAAAATAAGTATAAATATAGGATGCTTAACCGGATGGAGTTTAAGCCATTCCCTTTTTTTACTCATCAATTCACAGTCAAAATATCTCAGCAATACCGATTCTCTTCTGTATTTGAAATTCAGTGTCACATGCCCTTATTTTTTTTTCTTCTTCTTTTTCTTTATGTTGTAATCTAAGGCCTTGTAGATAATGTTTTTTCTTTCCTTTTCTACTTTTGTGTCTGAAACAAGCTATCATGGTGCATATACCTTGTTTCTTGCTCTTTGCATATTATGTGATGTATATCCTTGTCATACTGTACGTATAATGTTTGTATTTTCAATCAATGTGTGGACCCCTCTGAAAACCAGCCTTTGGCTGACGAGGGTGTTCCACCCCATGAGTGGAAAATAAAAATTGAATTGAAATCACTTAACAATTCAAAATCCTCATAAACTGACAGAGTGTACTAAGCTCAATCTGCACTCTTTCGATGATTTTCATTCAATAATCTGTTGCATGCGCCATGGCAGCACACTGTTTGACATTAATTGGTGAAAGAAGAAGTTTGCAATTCTGCATTCTATGCAGTAAACTGTGACAAATTTCAAGTGACATGATTATAAATTGAGGGAATAGTATTTGTTTTTTCTATGCCCTCAAGATACCTTACATGATTTTTTTAGGCTTTAGCACAAAATAACGAATGAATTCATCCAGATTTATATTGAAGCCCATGTCTTGCTGCGGTTGGTCTTGTACACACATACCCTGGCGTACCTGGTAATTCTGGTCGAATTCTGAATTTATAATCAAATCTATAACTATTACCCCAATTTACCTTCCAATTACAAAGCTTGTCGTCATGTCATTCAAAATATCTGCGGACACAGTCTCTAACAGTCCCTGATGACAGCGCAGCACCTTCGAAGAAACAGTTCCGCCATAATTGTACAGCATAACTCGCAGCATGTACTGCATAAACCTAGCAGCTAGCAGTATACAGTCCTCCGCTCCGGGAAGAGGCCGCGCCGCCAGGCCTGAGAGGAGAGAGTACCCCTATCCCTACGCTAGAGCGTGGATAGGTAAGCGCGACAGCCGCAGCTCAAGCCAGCGCAGCGACGGAACGCATGATCGATCGAGCGTGTATAGTCTTGGTTTTCCCCGAACGAAATTTGCGGCACTAATTGTAATTTCATTTTCAATTGAAATTTAGGCCAAATAGGAAAACTTTATTTGTCATTGTAAAATCTGCTCCGTCATTCATTACTTTTAGATCAGTGCCGTATCTTAATATACGGCACTGCTTTAGATATTTAGCATAAAAAAATTACAATAATGCTGAACAGGCTGGGTTCAGGATTCAATGTAAGCCGCCATGATGTGATCGGTTGATTTACAAGAACTAATTTCAGACGGTACTGAGCATACGTATGCACAGAGCGTACAGTGTACGTACGATAATAGCGTACGCGTGCTTAACTGAACTCGCTGATTGGTCATTTAAGTGTACGTACGGTTGTTTTGAGCGTGGGTACGATAGTTTGAGCGTACGTACCCTAGATGACGTTATAAAATGGGTTCAAGAATGTAGCCAATAGGAAGCGCTGAAATGAGACACACCTCCTTCCTTTACTTCAGTACAATTGCACTGCCTGTAATCCTATGGTAGATTGCCGATCGTCTGTGCGCGCGGCGGCTCCTTTGATGAATTGCATGCATACCATAGAGATGTATACTAATAATATACTAGAGCGCGGACTGCGTGTGGCGCGTACGCAGTGCTCGTGTGCCGAGATGAAGAGGCCGCGCGTCATCTTTGTCCGGGCAAAAACAAGCATCGGTCCGGGCAGCGCAGTAGTGGTGGACACGTGAACACGTATACAACAAGCGCTCAAACACGTATTGCCTTTCAGCAAAAAGATTAGGGGGTCGGAGATGAGAGAAGGAAACAACTCAAAAATTTAAGTTGCTAGCAATCTCTTATTGTGAGTGGTAAAGAAAATGAAAATATAAAAAAATTACTTTATTCTCAACGAGGTAATACTTTCAAGCCGACCAACACGACCATGGTCCATGCAATACAAAGGGTTCTCTTGGTCTCTAGACTGCCGGATGCCCCTTGTGATACAGTATACTGCGTCAATTTTTGCATTTTTTTTTTTTTTTTTTTGCAGTTATATTTTTTTTTTTTCTGTATGAGGGGACTGCATTCTATAGTCCTATCTGTGTATACGAGTGTTTCATTGTATTTCTATTTTTTTTTCTGGTGGTGGTGGAAATGAAATAAAGTTTTATAAGTACGTGTAGGCATATTGGTTCCATGACATATTGATGTTCAAGCTCGAAATGCTAATGTTGAAGCTTACATAAACCCTAACCCAAATCATAGCACCTACGGTGACCCTAATCCTAATCCTCACCCTGCCTTTCTTACAAGAACCAAAAGCCCAATCAGACCCATGATGGTAATTCTACTTTCAGAAAGATATCAATGCCGGAGCATATGTCCTGTCACCAGGCATATATTACGTATTCTGAGCTTTTCTCACACTATCTTAGTGAAATTAACTGCTGGTATAGCAAAGGGTGGAGGAACGATTTTTTTTTTTTTTTTGGGGGGGGGGGAGGGGGGGCTCAATGGCCAAATAGGGCACTTAGAAATGAGCACTTTTTTAACTTAAAAAGGGGAGTTTTTTTTTTTGTTGTTGAAATGGGGCAAATGCCCCCTCCCCCGTTCCGCCGACCTTGCATATAGTTATGTACTGTATTAGCTATCTATATTATAGTAGCAATAGATCGAGAATAGCTGAGGGAGGGCGGAGTGCCCCTGACGAATTTTGCAAGACCTTTTCTTTTCTTTTTCCTTCTTTTTTTTTTGCCTTGAATCAATCTGTTTAACACACACTATAAATGTAATTTTAGTTACTTGTGAAAGGAATCTCCGCTCCCCTTCTTTTCTCCTGTTTCTACATCCAAAAGCAGCACATGAACCAGGCATTTTGCAACATAGATCTATGCTACTTTAAGTAGAATTTGCGAATTTAAGAACATTTTTCGATTTCCAAACTCTGATGGAGACCTTGGCATAGATGCCAGCCTACTGCCGTTGCATCCCGTCGTCGATCTCCCTGAATGCTCCGTAGCGCTACACGTTATCGGTACGGTCGCTAGTCGAAATTTGCCCGGACCAAAATGGCGAACGCCTCCTTCTATCGGTCACAGGGATTTTACGGAGTCCGCCCTCTAGTGTTCTTAGTATACATCTCTATGATGCATACGCGCTGTCAATCCTGTAAACAACTTCTAGTTCGGGCTGCCGGCCGGCCGGCCTGTCTTCCCTTGTGCATAACATGTGTGGCGTACGTACGTATACTCTACTATACGTACACTTTGTACAGTACAGTAGACCAAGCGTTATGGGACCGGACGCGTACATGGAGTCACTTTGAAGAGCAAATCCAACGATTTAGCAGGTTAATTCTCACGCCGTTTTCAGAGTATGTTGTCTAGTAGGCCTATATGAGGAGTCTATATCAAGTCTTTAAGGTAAAGGGTGCATATTCTATGTAAAATAAGTAAGTTTTCATGCGGGAACTTAAGTGTCCGGAAACCCAACCCCCCATTATACTTATACTGTATGTGCGGGACTTCCGCGAGTGCGACGTGCGTAAATGTTTGGGACGAACATCTTCGGACGTCTTGACCCACAAAGGTACGTGAAAAACGCTGAAAAATGATGTTAGTTTTCGAATTTTGACCCATTTTATAAAACAAATGATGCACAGGATTATTTCGTGGCGTTAGTGGAGGCGTAGCTCACTCTCGGGTATTTACAATGTAGTGCAACATGCACTCGGCTTCGCCTCGTGCATGTTTCACAATTGTAAATACCCTCGAGTGCACCACGCCTACACTAACACACTCTATCCTGTGCATCATTTGTATATTAATGGCATTGTTGGCCTACCATAAATACTACATCATTCGGCGGGTGCAAAAGTAAGCGTGGCCTATTTTAATGGACAGGTAGTAGTTTTTACTCAAAATTAATGTTTGGAATTCATTCAGCACCTCCAGAAACCCCTAATTAGACATCTCACACGCTAATACTGGAAAAAAATCCAATTGTTTGACCCCCCCCCCCCCTTTCTTGCCTAGGTTTAACCCTAACTAGCCCGGGGGGGGGGGGCCTCCAAGGCCCCCCCCCCCCCCCCTCGACATTTAGTCGCGCGATGTATCGGTAACGCGAAAAGCTAACGCCGCGACGTTTCATGACTTTTTTCTTTCGAGTCTCCCGCATCTTTCGCGAACAAGTTTCATCGAAAAAACAATGAAAAACATAAAGTCGAAAAAACAAGGAAATACATAAGAAATTCAAAAAACAATAGAATACTAAAGAAATTTTTTCAGATGGCACAATTTTTTTCTCTTATATTTGCTCAGGACACTAAAAAGAATATTTCCACAAAAAATGTGCCCATTTTGAGCTTTATCTAGTGATTTATACCAAATTGTCTGATTTCATGCATCATTATGCATAAATCAGCATAATTAAGCATAAATGATACTTTTTTAAAAATTTAACTTCATGGTACTTTAGATTACATCATAGGCAACGTGTGTGCGAATTTTCGTCGTCGCGATCGTGCAGTCAATGGCCGAGATCTGGAGGGGGGAGGGGGGGGGCAGGGCCCCCCCCCCCCCCCCCCCCCCCCCGCTCTATGATTCCACGTGGATGTTGGTTCGAACTTATTGAGAATCAAACATTTGATAAGTATGTACAGCAGTACATCTACAGGATTATATTTGGTGTAATGGATAAAAGAGAAATGGCAACGACTACTTCCCATTGCACACAAATGTTTTCAGTGCACCCTAAAAACCCACTAATATAAACCCAATTAGATACGTATAAAAATACCAATATTTACGTATTTCGGCGGGGACAAAAAGGAGGCGTGGCCTATTTTACGGTCAGATAGTAGTTTTTACTCAAAACTAATGGTTGGAATCGATTCAGCACCGCTAGAAACCCCTAGCTAGACATCTCATACGTTTATATTGGAAAAAAATATATATATTTTTTCCATTTTTGGCCCCCACCCCCCCCCCCCCCCCCACCCTCCTCCGGGTGCCCATCTTTGATTGGCTCCCCAGAATTTTCCACGAGGATTTGGGTTGGAACTAATTGAGAGGTGTTAGTAGAAACCTTTATGAACACACTGGTGAAGAAAGCTATTGGTAAGCATTTTTTTTTTCACAGATGGTCCAGGGGTTTTCTAAAAGACGCGTAGGCGTGCTCAAACCCAATGTATACATTTCTCACTGATGGAATTGGTTGCACAAAGGTCTGTAATTTTGAGACGCATCCAACCAATTCCTGTTTTAGCCCTGTTCCCTATACGCTGCTTCCCTATACGCGTGTTAGTACACACTTTTGGGGGGAGACAAAGGAGTGGGGGTGAATCGGCCCACCATCCACATCTTCATAACAATAGTCGAGGTTATGACGTTAGTATTTATAAGAGTAAGAGCGATAACCGTTCCTAGCAATACGCTAGGTCACTCATCCAGAGGACAGGAACGAGGAACTTCTCGCTCGCGAGGAAAATATTTCCGCCTCTTCTCGGTTTTAAACTGGACCGACTAGGAGTACCAAGTGTGAAGTGCATTTTAGAGATAAGATGACATCTGTGTCAGGATTTTCGCGCGTGTTTATGTTCTCCTGCTTGGCTTGGGTCATCTCACAGACCCAGGGTCTACCAAAGGAAATATCCGAAGATGGAGGTAAGACATTCAGTTATACGAAAACATGAGCAGAAATGCTCTTTCTGTGTTCTTTATGATTATACTTCTCCCAAAAGACGTGATATTTTAGAGTCAATGATTTAATGAACCAACTCATTAGATAACAATTAAGCAGGAGCAAACAAAGCAAAACAAGTCTCCACCTCTTGAATGCCATAGAATTGCCTGATATTGTGTTTGTAATAACAATCCATTGCTAATACTGTTGGTCTTTTGGGTTGTGGGGTTATTTTTCGTATGTAGGTACTATTATTTCTTCAACACTTAGTACTGATTCCACATTATTTCGATATCATGTTGTTTTTCCCTGCGACCCATGTGATAAAATAAAAAATATTTATTAGTGGAAAATTGGGCAAAGAAAATGGGATTCCAGGAATCCCATTTTCTTTGCTCAATTTTCCACTAATGAATGATATTCATTTCAGGTCAGTTTGTCTCGTTGCGTTTGTTAAAATAAACAATAGTGTTAATTGATAGGCGCTAATCAATTACTCGACTTACGCCAAAGTTACAACGTTGGGAACTTTGAACATTTATAAACTGCCCTTGCTTAGCAGATGAGCAAATAGTTAGACTTTCACAGTTCCATCAACTGTTCTTCATGTTGTCGTAGGAGATGGGTTGACTCTGACAGCTTCTGACCTGAATCTAGTCTTGGCTCTCCGCGATCGAATTCGCGATCTTCAGGTAAGGTTGCTCATCACATGTGCGATTCAAGTTGTTCCTAGCATTTTACATTACTTCTGAATGTGGCGCAAGCACTCAAGTTGCCATATCTCTCCTTCAAATCATAATTTCGACAAATTCTCGCATATTCCGAGTGAATAAATGTGAATGGTGCCTCGAGTGATTACCTGTTATCTACGTCCGGGGGTTGCTGGGTAAACCTTTCTGAATATTTCAGAATCAATGAGTAAACTGTACATTAGTATATAGAAGAATTTAAAATGAATATGTCTTATTGGTATAACAAATTGGTGCTGTTGTTGTTTTGTTCCAGTGTTCCACGTCTTACAAGCTTGGCTTTTTTAGTGGAACACTGTTTTCCATCATTGTGATTATTTATTATTTTTGTTGCCATGGCAAAGTGCATTGTTTCTTTTTTACGACATCATTCGTGTATAATATATTGTATTGAAAAAAATCCTTTATCAGATGAGTGCAAGAGAAATGAAAAAAAAATTGTATCACTTTGGATTATGTCAACTTTTTCTTTTCTTTTCTCTTCTTTGTGATGATGGAAATGAATAAATGAACTATTGAATTGAATTAAATTGAATATTTGCAAGATAAACATTAACTACTGAGCGATCTCACCTCAATCCCCTTTTTTCCAAGAGTACATGCCATTGACTTTACCAGAACATCGAAATGTACACTACATCAATGACTGTAATCGACGTACATGCTGATTCGCTAGCAGAAATATAACAAATACATGGGTAATTTCTGTGATAAAGCAATCGCAAGCGAAACTGATCACAATTATCGATCCTCAAGACTTGTGTAAAACGTTCACGTCACCGCGAAGCCCACGGGATAGAGCCGGAATTTATGTCAAATATTAAAAGAAGTGCTCTATTCAATTCAATGTAATTTTCAGGGAAAATTATATACAGTGCAAACGTTCATTAACAAAATACATGCGATCATGAGTAACAACATAATTGCATTTATAAGGTATATACATATGCACATTACACGGATGGGAATGGAAATGGAGGGTCCCACTAAAAAGCCAAGCTTGTACGATATGGGATCCTCAGAAAAACATAAGAGAACGAATAATGACTTTATGAAACTACAAACGAACATATGAAACAAAATCAAAGAAACCAATGTCAACTGACATGAAATAGAATAACAGGAAGGAAGGGAAAAAAAAGAAAAAAAATAATGAAACTGCAACACACGCCATCGTGGACAAGAGCAAGAGCAAAGAGCAAATTCCAGGATGTAGGAGTGATGAGACGCACCCTGGAATGATATTGCGAATTAAGAATTGGGTACATATACCAGCAAAAAATACAGAAGAGCGGACATACTAAAAGGAAAGAATAGACACAATGATACATTGTTCAATAACAGTAACATTTGAGGAGAACTTATATTCGACAGATTATTTTACTCTAATAATAGAAAATAGTTGATATGTAATTGATTAATGCATATACGAAAGAAAGATGATGACCTAATTGAGTTAATGAAACAAACTTAGTCCGGTTGCATGTTATAAGATTTCAATAAAAATAATTTCAATTTATTCTTGAAAGAATTCAAAGTTCGTGCTGTTACAATATCGTTAGGAAGTGAGTTCCAGTACTTTGGGCCGGATGCATAAACGCTAGCAATTGCTTGTGCTAGCCTTTTACTCGAATCAGTATGCATAAAAATAAGCAATTGCTTGCGAGCAGAAGCTTTTGCTAGCAAGCACAAGCAATTGCTTGCTGCCCGCAAGCAATTGCTTAGAGACCAATTATTTGCTTAAAAACTTATGCATAAAACATACCTTTTACTAGTTCTTGCTAGCAATTGCTTACGCTTTTCCAAGCTCTGTAAAATGAGCTTGAGCTTTTGCCTATCTGGAACGTTCCCTTTTAAGTATGATTTTCATATTCATGAAAGAAAGACCAAACTTGTGAAGGAGTGGTTTAAATCTACAAGAAATTACTCATAAGTAGAGTAAGAAATTTTTCATTTCAACAACGAGAATGTCCAGTGGTTAGCATGCAAAATGTGATGAAAAACATGTAGGATGTCTGACATCGGTGGAGAGCAAGGAGACCTATCTCCACGTGCGATCTGGCAGATCCGGGCAACTGCAAGCAGTGATGGGAATCAGCCAGTAATGCGTGTGTGTGTGTAGTTGTGTGTGCGACTGTGTGTGCATTTATGAGTGTCACTTCATAGCTCTTCTGCTATGTCAGGAAATGTTTCCGCACACACATGCCCTTTCAAATACCTGCTGCCACACTCGCCGTTGTTCTTGTGTTCGCACAGGCGTGACGTCCCTTTTGTTGAAAACGCAAGCAATTGCTTGTGCGGGACAAGCAAAAGGTATAAGCGCCAGCAAAAGGTTATGCATATGATTTAAGCAATTGCTTGAGCTAGACCTTTTGCTAGACGAGTTTGTGCTTTTGCCCGAGAGGCTAGCGTTAGCTAACGGGAAAATAAGCAGGCAAATCGCCAAGACAAAGGGCCGAATGCATAAAACAAGCAATTGCTTGTAAGCAATTGCTTCAAGCAAAAGCACAAGCTCGTCTAGTAAAAGGTGTAGCTCAAGCAATTGCTTAAATACATATGCATAATCTTTTGCTTGTGCACATACCTTTTGCTTGCATTCAGCAAGCAATTGCTTTAGGGTTCGAACAATATCGTCACGCCTGTGCGAACACAAGAACAAAGGCGAGTGTGGCAGCACGCATTTGAAAGGGCATGTGTGTGCGGAAACATTTCCTGACATAGCAGAAGAGCTGTGAAATGACACTCATAAATGCACACACAGACGCACACACACACAACTATACACACACTCGTATTACTGGCTGATTCCCACCACTAATAGCCCGCATCTGCCAGATCGCACGTGGAGAGACGTCTCCTTGCTCTCCACCGAAGTGAGACATCCTACCTGTTTTTCATCAAATTTTGCGTGCTAACCACTGGACATTCCCGTTGTTGAAATGAAAAATTTCTTACTCTACTTAAGAGTAATTTCTTGTAGATTTATACCACTCCTTCACTATTGTTGTCTTTCTTCCATGAATATGAAAATGATACTTAAAAGGGAACGTCCCAGATAAGCAAAAGCTCAAGCTCATTTTACAGAGCTTGGAAAATCGTAAGCAATTGCTAGCAAGAACTAGCAAAAGTTATGTTTTATGCATACGTTTTTAAGCAAATGCTTGGTCTCTAAGCAATTGCTTGCGGACAGCAAGCAATTGCTTGTACTTGCTAGCAAGAGCTTCTGCTCGCAAGCAATTGCTTGTTTTTATGCATACGGATTCGAGTAAAAGGCTAGCACAAGCAATTGCTAGCGTTTATGCATCCGGCCCAAACAGTGGAACTCGGTTCGGCTGACAACGTTCAGCACCTGGCCCAAAACCAGCTGAATGAAATACGCCAGAATTTTGTGATCAACCTGCTTAACACCGACTAATTTCAAATTCAGTTTTATGACCGGTGCTAGTGTAGATGCCACTAAAGCTAGCACTAGCACCGACTTGATTGTCACTCATTGCGCCTCTGAAATGGAAACTGAAAGGGAGTGTCATTTTGATTCACTTGGGCTGCATATCATGGGCGTCACCAGGGGGGGTGCGTTGGGTGCGAACGCACCCCCCTTCAGATCCTTTAAAAAAAAAAAAAAAAAAAAAAAAAATCAGTCTGCGAGCGACCTCAACGCCGGACGCTAAATAATTACTCTTTTCTATTTTTTTTTCATATTTTGCACCAGGGACACACACACGCACACACACACACACACACACACACAAAAATCAATTCGCACCCCTGGTTCTGGCAGCACTGATTTTATACATATCTATTAGTAATCTACAGTGTTTACTATTTATCGACCGTACTGTACATCCGTACGATACGGAGCACTTATACACGTTTGCATGTATGTGTGCACACTTACAAGTATGTAGGGTCTATGTACGTTACTTCTGACCAATCCATATTGCCAGCCCAAGAGCGAGCCTTAGCCTCATTAACAAAAGATGAAAAAAAAATGGAGGGGCAAGCATATCATTTTGCCCACCCCCCCCCCCCTCCATAATTCCAGAGACGAGAAGATTTTCTTATCTTTTTTTTTGACAGAAAAACAAAAAGTTACCCCCATAAAAATATTGGAGGGGCCAGCATATTCTAATTTTGCCCCCCCCCCCATAATTAATAATTCCCGAAATGAGAGGATTTTCTTGCTTTTGAAAGAAAACAAAAATGTTGCCCCCATAAAAATATTGGGAGGCGAGCGCATCATTTGCCCCACCCCACATAATCATAATTCCCGCGATGAAAAGATTTTCTTGCTTCTTTGTTAGAATTCGAGAAATCTGTCCAATTATTTCACCCAAAAGGAGTGGCGTAATTACGGAGGGGGGCGGGGGGGGGGGGGGGTGCGCCCCCCTCCCAATTCGCTGGTAAAAAAAAAAAAAGACTTACCGAAATAGTAATTCAGGTGTTAGTAAACTGCTTTTGTATGAAAGGGTGATCAAGAAATAAGATATTTTTCTATGATTTCTTTTAACCATAATTAGATAGTTATATAGTGTGAAGCATTGTTCAAAAAGCCCGGACCCGACAAAAGATTGTGATTCAGCGTGATTCCTGGCATTCTGCATATAAACAGGATGTGCGCAGTGTACTCAGTACATCTGAACTAAGAGTGGCTACAATGTTGCGCGATGTGATGTAGAATGTACACCTTTGTACCTTACGCTTCGTTATATCAAAGCTAGATCATTGATTTTGCAGTGTTGCTTTACATACTAGTCTATGTAAAAATGTCTTGCATTGCCAATAAAAAGACTTGAAATGGGCTAATTCCTAACTTTTCCATGTACATATAATACACACAGACAAACAAACATGCACAATTAGTTTAGGGGATGCTCTAAAGTGCTGATTTTGGACATCCTTTCCCCGCTTGGTCACTTCGACGCCACCTCGCTGGTCAAACCTCCCCCAGTCATGAACATAAACCCACACCCTTGACTACCAATGGGGGATCCAGGGAGAGGGGCGCACCGGGCGCACCGGGCGTCCCCCCCCCCCCCCCCTCCCCCTTTAATTTCCAAAGCGAAAAAAAAAACAATAATATAGCTTCAAACGGCAGTTTTTGGACAGTAAAATGTCAAAACTTTCAAGCTCGGTCGCTCCTCTCGCTCGCATTTAGTCGTAATGCCATTCTCCTGAAGTTGCTGCCAGTAATTGCCTGCAGTTGCGCCTGGTGCGCCCCCCCCCCCCATAATTTCCAGAGCAAAAAAAAAAAATATAGCTACAAACGGCAATTTGGGGACTGTAAAATGTCAAAAATTTCAAGCTCACTCGCTCCGTTCGCTCGCATTTAATCTTTATCCCATTCTTCTGATGTTGCTGCCAGTATACCATTGCCTGCAGTTGCGCCCGTTGCGCCCCCTTAATTTCCAAAGCGAAAAAAAAATGGCTAAGAACGGCAGTTTTTGGACTGTAAAATGTAAAATTTTCAAACTCGCTCTCTTCGCTCGCTCGCATTTAATCGTTATGCAATTCACCTGATGTTGCTGCCAGTAATTGCCAGCAGTTCCGCCCGGTGCCCCTCCCCCTTAATTTCCAAAGCGAAAAAATATGGCTAAGAAAAGAACGGCAGTTTTTGGACTGTAAAATGTAATATTTTCAAGTTCGCTCGTTCCGCTCGCTCGAATGTAATCATTATGCTCTCCTGATATTGCTGCCAGTATTTGCCAGCAGTTGCGCCCGATGCGCCCCCTTAAATTCTAAAGCGAAGAAATATAGCTACAAACGGCAGTTTGTTTGTTTTTTACTGTAAAATGTCAACATTTTCAAGCTCGCTCTCTTAGCTCGCTCGCATTTAATAGTTATGCCATTCACCTGATGTTGCTGCCAGTAATTGCCAGCAGTAAGATGCACCCGATGCGCCCCCCTTAATTTCCATAGCAAAAAAAATACGGCTACAAACGGCAGTTTTTGGACTGTAAAATGTTACAATTTTCAAGCTCGCTCGCATTTAATTGTTATGCAATTCTCCTGATGTTGCTGCCAGTAATTACCGGAAGTTGCGCCCGTTGCGCCCCCACCCCTCCTTTATCTCCAAAGCGAAAAAAGATGGCTCTAAATGGCAGTGTTTGGACTGTAAAATGTCAAAATTTTCAAGCTCGCTCTCTTCGCTCGCTCGCATTTAATTGTTATGCCATTCAACTGATGTTGCTGCCAGTAATTGCCAGCAGTTGCGCCCGGTGCGCCCCCCCCCCCCCTTAATTTCCAAAGCAAAAAAATATGGCTACAAACGGCAGTTTTTGGACTGTAAAATGTCAAAATTTTCAAGCTCGCTTGCTCGCTCGCATTTAATTGTTATGCAATTCTCCTGATGTTGCTGCCAGTAATTACCGGCAGTTGCGCCCGTTGCGCCCCCACCCCTCCTTTATTTCCAAAGCGAAAAAAGATGGCTCCAAATGGCAGTTTTTGGATTGTAAAATGTCAAAATTTCAAAGCTCGCTCTCTTTGCTCGCTCGCGTTTAATTATTATGCCATTCACCTGATGTTGCTGCCAGTAATTGCCAGCAGTTGCGCCCGGTGCGCCCCCCCCCCCCCTTAATTTACAAAGCAAAAAAATATGGCTACAAACGGCAGTTTTGGAACTGTAAAATGTCAAAATTTTCAAGCTCGCTCGCTCCGCTCGCTCGCATGTAGTCGTTATGCCATTCCCCTGATATCGCTGCCAGTAATTTGTCGTTTCACACCGTCATTCCATAATCCATTTATAAGGGGTGCAACCCTCTCCGGCACTTCCACACCCTCCCCCACCCTTGCTCGCTCCCTCGCATACTACCCCCTCCCCCCCCCCCCCCCCCCCCAAGATGAAATCCTAGCTACCGGTGCCCTTTCCCCGCTTGGTTTCCCTCAAAAAACAGTAAAAGTCTAGGGATTGAGAGCTTCCTATATTCCAAATGTCTGTCAAAAAAATCTCGTAAACATTTAGTGTCAAAACGCACCCCCCTTGAAAAAAAGCTGGTGACGCCCCTGCATATGCTGATATACCGACATCGAAATCAAGATATTTCTAAGTAATCTGTTGCCCTTGAAGATACAAAATGATTATGGCAAGAATAACACCCAGTGAATAACACTGTCTGCGTTCCACTGGTCCCCGCGTCCCGCGCCGCAGGACTTTTCCCTCCAAAAGTACCCTGTGGATCGACGCTCGTTGGGACTTGTCCCCCCACCGTCCCCGCGAAGCAATTTAGGCCGGGGGACAAAATCTGGAGGGGAGAGTGCATTTGGGCCGTACAAACCTGTGTGGACGCTCATTGGGACTTGCCCCCCCCCCCCCCCCCCCCCCCAACCGTCCCCGCCAAGCAATTTTAGGTCCGGGAACAAAGTTTCGAAAGGGAGAGTGCATTTTGCCCATGAGAAGTGCCCAGCTGCACTGCAAAAACATCGGTGTTGGATTTAACACCATGGTTGTCAAATCTAACACCGATCAAGTGTCAATAGAGGACTACACCCACAGGTGTAGAAAGTATGTTGTGCTGGTATTGAAAAGTGTTCACCTGGCACTTCGTGGTGTTAATTTCAAACTGTTGCTGGTGATATTTTGGCACTGCGCTGGTGTTAATTCAATAATTACACCACATGGTGTTGGTATCATATTGCCGGTGTTAACGTCAATGGTAGAACACCCGTCCAGCTTCAATTAGAGACCACTCCAACCGGCGTTACTGTGGTGTAAATGTGTTTACACCTTTTTTTTCAAAAAAAAAACACCAACTAATTTATGGAAAAATTCTTGATCGTCTTGTTGAAGTTCAGAATCAACAAGAAGAACAATAAGTAAGAAACTATTCAAAAAACAATTTGTATTTTAGAATTACACCCGGAGGTGTTAATCTAACATTTTTTTGAGCACCGGAAATTTATCACCAGCTCGGTGTTTCATATTTAAAATCGGACTTTTTGCAGTTTGCGTTCATCAAATGAGCGCATGCGCGAAGTCTGGTGTCACATGACAAGTCTCGCCCCAAATCCCGATTGCCCCACAGTAATTTCAGTTACCAGTATGTGGATTGCCCCGGCGGCTCGGGGACAGTTAAAAATGTAGACGGTCAATCGATATGTCCCCGCGTTTACACAAACTTTTTTCGCATAATGCTTCCATCCATCGCTTTGTTTCTCTCTCTCTCTCTCTCTCTCTCTCTCTCTCTTCCTCTCTCCATCCCCCTCCCTTTCTTTCTCTGAATGACTCTCTTGTTAAAAACAAGATTTGAGTAATAATGTCATGTGACTTTCTTTTTTCACAGCAATCAGTTGAAGAGATAACCCGGTCTTTCATGACTCTGGAACTGATTTCCAAGAACCCGGCGATCCTGGAAGACATCCGTATCCATGACAATCGAGCTGATAAGAATATTAAACGAACTCGTCGAGATGTTGAATCTTCGTCTGTGACGACTCCTCACCCACAAGCAACGCAGCAAAGCAGTAATCGAAACCCACTAGGTCCCTTTGCATGGCCATTGCTTTCTGGTAAGTAGGGATATGGCATAAAATCATCACTCAAACTTGTTCTATTATTCATTCAATTCAATTCAATTCGATTCAAACTTCATTTTCACCTTTTTTCAACAGAATGTGCAAAGAAATATGAAAAATCTGACATGCGTGTCGTAGAGAATATACATAGCCAGCCAGAGATAACAACATGTTCATATATCAGTACAACAAAAAAAGAGGCATACAATCGTATTTATACACTCTGCGGGGAAAAAAAAAGTGGAGGTACCCACTCAAAAGACTATGCTTGTATTATGTGGGTACCTCTGAGGGAAGGGCAGACGGGGGAAAGAGGAGGTGAAAAGCTACAACTACAAAGATTACGGGAAACTGGGGAAATATGGAATTGAAAATAAAAGAAAGCAAAAGTGTGAAAAGAAGATATATGATTTTTGATAATACGTAGCTTAAATTTCATTAACTTTACATGATTTCCTGTTATCTTTGCAGACATACAAACATACAAGCAATAATTTTGAATTTATGTTATAATCCATGTATAATGTAGGTTGAATATATATATTATATAAGAGTATAATTCTCCCGTACAAACAGTTAACATGCTGTGGTCTATATATGCTACTTGCAGGTGCAGCCATGAACATACAGGACAAACCAAAAGATTTAAGAGATCTATATTTTGGCAGTGTAAGTGCATTGTAATAGGCCTACATTATTTTCCAAACTTCAGATTTAACGAACATTACTATAGC
>NW_027273017.1:0-10701 GCF_040938485.1 Diadema antillarum
AATTTCCGAACATCAAGATATGTAAAACAATAAATCATCATCTAAGTCATGGAAAGCGCTATATACGTAATTTGTCTTTCAAGACCATAGATTATTTGATATTTCAGCTCTGTCTAATACGAATATAATTGATCCATAACGACAATGTTCTCATGTTTTTGTTTTTTTATCTCAACATTTACAGAAACGACAACTCTGGGTCAGTCAGGTAGGTCTAAGTCTCCATTATTATAATTGCAATTTTTGAATTAACAATTACACACACAAAAATGAGTTATCACGAAAAAATTATTGCTTTAGTATCAAACTGGTTTCGACTCTTCTTCGCTCTAACTCTTCTCTTAAATAAAAAAAAAACAACTTTCTCTCAACTCTCATAATCACTTAGTGATAGATACATGCGTATCGTGTTTTTTTTTTTTTTTTTTTTTTTTTTTTTTTTACAGAAGTCACAACAAGGTCGCGAACGCGAGCGACAACTACTACTGCTCCAGGAACCGAGCAAACAACAGCTGTGGTAGAGGAAACTACTGCAACTCCTGAAGCAACAACTACAACTCAGACAACTGTTACATCGACCACAACAGTAGGACAGGAATCTACAACGCCAGGTAACTTATCACTTCCATTTTTGCAGAACTCGTGTTCGAAGACTTAAAACCTGAATTATGTCATGTAAAACTAGAAGGCGGTCACTCAACTCTTTCATGTTAGCATAACCTCTTCCTTCATCTACATTCTGCTTTATGGTATCCAGCAACCCAGTTTGCTTAACTAAACGAATGACTAAAATGCATATGTTAATATCTCTCTCAATGACTTTAACGTGTTACTGTTCACTTAACAATATTGTACCCTACAAATTCGTCGTCACGCCCATCTACATCCAAGACATTTCTTTTATTTACCAGCTGCTTGCAGAAAACCACTGGATGGCGTGGATCTTGATACTAAATTGGAAGTTTTACTTGACAACAATAAAACCAACCTTTGGAGCGAACCTACTTCAGAGAGGACAGTGAAGGTCACTGTCAAATCAGTCGATGACACCTCAGACCTGACGATTAAGATATCAGCTGTCAGCATAAGCACAACCAATGGTTCACCTCCCGATAGCGTTACAATTGGTGTCCTCTCGTCCAGCGATGGACCTGTTGAAGGCGAATTTACAGCTCAACCCGGAGACGATCAGACTCCAGGAATGTACGAGCTTCCAAACTTGACTGGTTTGAATGAAGTTTATTTCGAAATCACTCTTCCTGACGACTACAACGTGGCAGATTCGGAATTGACGGTGACATTCAGAGGATGTATTGAAACAGGTAATTTCATTTCTTTATGCGCTGAAGAAGTCCTCATTCATCTCTTTTGTTCTTGTATATGATCTATACATTTCTCCCACTAAATTTAACCACTACCTGCTGATATTGCAACAGCATATCAACTTTGGAATTTTGTGTGATCGCAAAAAGATGATTGGCAGGTTATTGATTTGGTAAATTTATGTCTATACATTTTTCACCCATTACTCCTGCACTTTAATTCTTTTTTCTAATTAATCAGTCCTCATCCATCTCTTTTGATCGTGTAATGATCCATTCATATATAACCGGTAACTGCTGATATTCCAACAACACATCAACTTCAGAATTTTAAGTAATCACAAAGAAAAAAAAAGATAATTGGCATGTTATTGCTTTGGTAGGTTTATGTCCATATATTTCTTGCTGATTATTCTGGTACCTTATAACAGTGCACTCAACTTATCAGCAACAATTTCACACTACACTACACTACGATTCATTTTTGTTTCATTAATCAGCAACGGGCATGGAAACAACAGTAGTTACAACCGTTGTAACTACAACTGTACCTACCACCACGTCGAAACCCACAACAGTCACTGAAGCTACAACCACAGCTGTTACCACAACAACTCCAATGGGTACTACTAAAACGGAGGAGACCACAAGTGTTACTACTGCTACCCCTGCTAAGACCACAACAATGGGTAAAGCCTTGTTGTTTATTTTTTCTCTTTGGTTCAATGGGCTTTCTTTAGAAATTCATCGTGTAAAGTCACCCTAACCACCCTATCCCATTCCTAGTCATGCCAGTGTATTAATGAGAAAACCTTATTTTTTTTATCATCATCAAAAGAGACTGTTTTTCAATTACATCTGGAATTTCCGAACATCAAGATATGTAAAACAATAAATCATCATCTAAGTCATGGAAAGCGCTATATACGTAATTTGTCTTTCAAGACCATAGATTATTTGATATTTCAGCTCTGTCTAAAATATACGAATATAATTGATCCATAACGACAATGTTCTCATGTTATTGTTTTTTTATCTCAACATTTACAGAAACGACAACTCTGGGTCAGTCAGGTAGGTCTAAGTCTCCATCATTATAATTGCAAATTTTGAATTAACAATTACACACACAAAAATGAGTTATCACGAAAAAATTATTGCTTTAGTATCAAACTGGTTTCGACTCTTCTTCGCTCTATTTCTTCTCTTAAATAAAAAAAAACCAACTTTCTCTCAACTCTCATAATCACTTAGTGATAGATACATGCGTATTGTGTTTTTTTTTTTTACAGAAGTCACAACAAGGTCGCGAACGCGAGCGACAACTACTACTGCTCCAGGAACCGAGCAAACAACAGCTGTGGTAGAGGAAACTACTGTAACTCCTGAAGCAACAACTACAACTCAGACAACTGTTACATCGACCACAACAGTAGGACAGGAATCTACAACGCCAGGTAACTTATCACTTCCATTTTTGCAGAACTCGTGTTCGAAGACTTAAAACCTGAATTATGTCATGTAAAACTAGAAGGCGGTCACTCAACTCTTTCATGTTAGCATAACCTCTTCCTTCATCTACATTCTGCTTTATGGTATCCAGCAACCCAGTTTGCTTAACTAAACGAATGACTAAAATGCATATGTTAATATCTCTCTCAATGACTTTAACGTGTTACTGTTCACTTAACAATATTGTACCCTACAAATTCGTCGTCACGCCCATCTACATCCAAGACATTTCTTTTATTTACCAGCTGCTTGCAGAAAACCACTGGATGGCGTGGATCTTGATACTAAATTGGAAGTTTTACTTGACAACAATAAAACCAACCTTTGGAGCGAACCTACTTCAGAGAGGACAGTGAAGGTCACTGTCAAATCAGTCGATGACACCTCAGACCTGACGATTAAGATATCGGCTGTCAGCATAAGCACAACCAATGGTTCACCTCCCGATAGCGTTACAATTGGTGTCCTCTCGTCCAGCGATGGACCTGTTGAAGGCGAATTTACAGCTCAACCCGGAGACGATCAGACTCAAGGAATGTACGAGCTTCGAAACTTGACTGGTTTGAATGAAGTTTATTTCGAAATCACTCTTCCTGACGACTACAACGTGGCAGATTCGGAATTGACGGTGACATTCAGAGGATGTATTGAAACAGGTAATTTCATTTCTTTATGCGCTGAAGAAGTCCTCATTCATCTCTTTTGTTCTTGTATATGATCTATACATTTCTCCCACTAAATTTAACCACTACCTGCTGATATTGCAACAGCATATCAACTTTGGAATTTTGTGTGATCACAAAAAGATGATTGGCAGGTTATTGATTTGGTAAATTTATGTCTATACATTTTTCACCCATTACTCCTGCACTTTAATTCTTTTTTCTAATTAATCAGTCCTCATCCATCTCTTTTGATCGTGTAATGATCCATTCATATATAACCGGTAACTGCTGATATTCCAACAACACATCAACTTCAGAATTTTAAGTAATCACAAAGAAAAAAAAAAGATAATTGGCATGTTATTGCTTTGGTAGGTTTATGTCCATATATTTCTTGCTGATTATTCTGGTACTTTATAACAGTGCACTCAACTTATCAGCAACAATTTCACACTACACTACACTACGATTCATTTTTGTTTCATTAATCAGCAACGGGCATGGAAACAACAGTAGTTACAACCGTTGTAACTACAACTGTACCTACCACCACGTCGAAACCCACAACAGTCACTGAAGCTACAACCACAGCTGTTACCACAACAACTCCAATGGGTACTACTAAAACGGAGGAGACCACAAGTGTTACTACTGCTACCCCTGCTAAGACCACAACAATGGGTAAAGCCTTGTTGTTTATTTTTTCTCTTTGGTTCAATGGGCTTTCTTTAGAAATTCATCGTGTAAAGTCACCCTAACCACCCTATCCCATTCCTAGTCATGCCAGTGTATTAATGAGAAAACCTTATTTTTTTATCATCATCAAAAGAGACTGTTTTTCAATTACATCTGGAATTTCCGAACATCAAGATATGTAAAACAATAAATCATCATCTAAGTCATGGAAAGCGCTATATACGTAATTTGTCTTTCAAGACCATAGATTATTTGATATTTCAGCTCTGTCTAAAATATACGAATATAATTGATCCATAACGACAATGTTCTCATGTTATTGTTTTTTTATCTCAACATTTACAGAAACGACAACTCTGGGTCAGTCAGGTAGGTCTAAGTCTCCATCATTATAATTGCAATTTTTGAATTAACAATTACACACACAAAAATGAGTTATCACGAAAAAATTATTGCTTTAGTATCAAACTGGTTTCGACTCTTCTTCGCTCTAACTCTTCTCTTAAATAAAAAAAAACCAACTTTCTCTCAACTCTCATAATCACTTAGTGATAGATACATGCGTATTGTGTTTTTTTTTTTTTACAGAAGTCACAACAAGGTCGCGAACGCGAGCGACAACTACTACTGCTCCAGGAACCGAGCAAACAACAGCTGTGGTAGAGGAAACTACTGCAACTCCTGAAGCAACAACTACAACTCAGACAACTGTTACATCGACCACAACAGTAGGACAGGAATCTACAACGCCAGGTAACTTATCACTTCCATTTTTGCAGAACTCGTGTTCGAAGACTTAAAACCTGAATTATGTCATGTAAAACTAGAAGGCGGTCACTCAACTCTTTCATGTTAGCATAACCTCTTCCTTCATCTACATTCTGCTTTATGGTATCCAGCAACCCAGTTTGCTTAACTAAACGAATGACTAAAATGCATATGTTAATATCTCTCTCAATGACTTTAACGTGTTACTGTTCACTTAACAATATTGTACCCTACAAATTCGTCGTCACGCCCATCTACATCCAAGACATTTCTTTTATTTACCAGCTGCTTGCAGAAAACCACTGGATGGCGTGGATCTTGATACTAAATTGGAAGTTTTACTTGACAACAATAAAACCAACCTTTGGAGCGAACCTACTTCAGAGAGGACAGTGAAGGTCACTGTCAAATCAGTCGATGACACCTCAGACCTGACGATTAAGATATCGGCTGTCAGCATAAGCACAACCAATGGTTCACCTCCCGATAGCGTTACAATTGGTGTCCTCTCGTCCAGCGATGGACCTGTTGAAGGCGAATTTACAGCTCAACCCGGAGACGATCAGACTCAAGGAATGTACGAGCTTCGAAACTTGACTGGTTTGAATGAAGTTTATTTCGAAATCACTCTTCCTGACGACTACAACGTGGCAGATTCGGAATTGACGGTGACATTCAGAGGATGTATTGAAACAGGTAATATAATCTGTACGTGGTTTAGGAACAAAAAGAGGATTGTTTACAGCATATCTTGTATTATATCGGTCTATTGGAAATGGGTTTCTTTAGATATATACATAGGTGTGCGATTATTGATAATTTTAAACATCATTATACAATGATTGAATTTAGTCCGTTGTTGCACCGATTGCCAATTATGACCTTTAATGTCAGTTATGTCTATCAGCATTTAATATCATTCTATCTGTTCTGAACACGTTGTAATCTCATTATATTATACATTTTGTCGTATTATCCCAGATAATGCTACAGTAATCCAAATGAGGAACAAACATAGCATAATATAAATCAATCAAATTCTTCTGATTCAAATATGATTTAATTCTATAAATATTTACTGTTACCCAGGAAAGTTTACTTACAAGGTTATCAACATATTTTGTCCATTTCATATGAGGATCAAAGATTAATAACCCCGAGATATTTCATTTTATTTTTATCCACAATTTCCAATCTCAAATTATTACATTTTATCAATATTACAATTTCTTATTTTTTTTGAGAGAGAGAGCCAAATATCATAACCTTCGTTTTGTCAACATTAATATACATTTCATTTCTATAATCAATCCAATCATCTATCATAATATTATCAAACTGAGATTGTAATATAATCTGTAATTCTTCCTTGGTTTTTGCCTTACAAAAATATTACAGTATCATCTGCATAATAACTAATGAGAGTTTTGTCAATGGCATATACTTCACTTCACAGATATCATTAATATACATACTAAAAATCAATGGCCCAAGGATGGAACCTTGGGCGACTCCTGTTTTCACCACAAGTGAATCACTCAAAATACCTTCGACTGAAACACATTGAGATCTGCCTGTAATATGACTCGAACCATCTATACTCTGTACCCTTTATACCATATATAACCACATTTCCTCTTAACAGTTAATCATGTGGTGAGACATCAAAAGCTTTCCGAAGATCTGAAAATACGCCACCTGTTATAAATCCAGAGTTCATGTTTTGTAAGATATGTTCAGTTATATCAAGAACGCAAGAATTTGTAGAATGTAAAGGTAGAAAACCAGATTGATTATTGGCAAGTAACGAATGTTCATTCAAATATTCATATACAACAGTACCGTTTATAAATTCCTTTTTCTAAAATCTTACTTACTATTGACAAAATAGATATAGGTCTCTAATTCAAAGGGTATATGTTTTATCACCACTTTTATATGTAGGAATTATTTTGGCAGATTCAAAATCTTTTGGTTTACTTCCCATTTCAAAGAAACAATTGAATATAAAAGTTAACGGTTATACAACAGTTTCCGCAGCTACTTTTTAGTAATAATGGGTGCACTCCATAAAGACCAAGTTTTACATACATCAATACTCTTCAATTCTTTTAATACAAATTCTTCTGTGATATCTGTAAAAGACGAAATGCTGTCAGTTACAGGTACATCGTGGAGACAGCTCTCCTCGTCATATTGATTTCGGTTTCGTGTATATAGTTGATCTATTTATTCTATCCGATACAGTACTGAATATCTGACTAAAAACATTACCGATTTCATAAGTGTTTTCTATAACTTTTCCTTCATATTCTAACTTATATTCTGTTTCACTTTTAGTTTTCAACAAAAGATCATTAATAACCTTCCACTTCTGTTTTAAATCCTTCTTCATAATACTCTGAAATTCATTACAATAATATTCCCGTTTCAATTTCTTATTCATATCGTTTATCTTATTGCGGATGTGCTTATATTCTTTCCAAAAATGCTGCATAGATCGTGTATCGGAAACAGACTTACAATGATCAAATTTTGATTTGTAATAATCTCTATCCCTTGAAAGTTCCTTATTATACTGACGTAGGGGGCGTGTTTATCGCACAGTTCAACAAACTTTGCTGTGAAGTCCAGCCACGTAGAATCGATATTATTTGCTTGATAAAACACAGTCCCAGTTTACAGAAGATAAATCATGTATATGAACTTTTCAGAGTCAAAATTGCGAAAAGATCTCATTTTCGAAATTTTAGGATGAGATTTAAGATATTTTTCTGAAAGGATTGCATATAATATTATCAAAGAGTGGTCACCAACAGATTGAACACAAGATGTTAATGAGCCGAGAGACTGAGATACAAAAAACAACAACAAACAAACAAACAAACAAATCAATGCTTTACTGAACGGAGTAATGCGAGTTGGTTTTGAAATCAGCTGGTTAAACTGTAAAGCCTCACACATATGTGTTACTTTCTGTGACAATACATTATTGGTTAACATGTTACAATTCATATCTCCTTTAATTAGCACTTTATCTCTTACAGTACAAACATTTTCAAAATTACACTCCATGGTTTCAAACTCATCAGTTGTGGCCTTTGGTGGACGATACACTACACCAAGAAGATATGCAAGGTTTGTGATTTTTCATTTGAATTTCTATCCATATCATATTACTTCTACTTAATGGTCTATAATTTACGGGCCTGTCTATATGAGACAACAAAATGACTTTTACATGTTTTAGATCACTCGATGTTTCCTCGGTATTTCATGAATCCCATTCGACCTTAATCATCATCAGTCTTACATAAATACCTGAGAGAATAATGTGTGATTCATATGATTTGATACTTTAACCACATGGCTGCATATGGAAAATTATAAATTTTGATACATTTAATGTATACAGATTATACCCGATTGACGTATACGAACTTTTTTTGCACTTTTAAAAAATATGTTGTTGTTTTTTCTGGACTTAAATGCATAATCCCCTGTTTTTGCTTTATATGTCTTATTTCAATTTCCTATCTAAAGTTCTTTTTTGCAAACTTCTGTTGCAAAAGTTCCCTTCTCCTTCCCAGTTGCGCTTCTCGGTTCCGTCGTTCATACATGAATGGATATGATTGTTTCTCTGTTCCCGGGAAAGGTAGGCCTATTTTTTTTTATGATAATGACCATTGCTTGCTCAACCGTCGAGGTCTTTTTGGAAAACGTTTTCGGTTCATGGAATCCATGAAATTTTTCGATTCATCATTTTTTTTGGGGGGAATGGCACTTACAGACAACGTATGGCAGCTGCTAATGTCGTATTTGCAGTGCAGTGAAGTTATTGATTACCTTGCCCACATGCACACATGTATACAGTGATATTAAATTCAGATTATACAGTATGTCCCCCCAAAAGAAATTACAACGGGACCCCCGCAATGATATCTTTTTAAAAAAGTGAATCAATCTAAATACGAATTCAGGGTATGAAACTATAACTCATTACCCACATCTTACAGAAAACCCCATTCGATTTGCTTCAGTGGTCAAAGAGAAATGAGGAATTTTGTAGAGGATGTCGGGAATCTCTTTCGTCCAAGTTCTGTCTATCATTCACGCACAAGAGCATTGAATTGCTAAAATTTGAAGAATCAGACTCATGACATGCTTTACAACAAACCGCATTTCTCTTTGACCGCTTAACCAAATTGAATGGGGTTTTCTGTAAAATAGAGCTAAGATGTTATGTTTTAAGACCCTGAAGTAGCACTTAGACAGGTCGATCATTTATTTTTTGGTGTTATCAATTCGAAAATGTGATTGTAATTTTTTAGGGGGACATACTGCACAGTATGTCCCACCAAATATTACAATCAGATTTTCGCATTGATAATACCAAATATGATTAATTTTTTCAATGATACTTCGGGGTCTTAAAATATAACATTTTAGCTCTATTTTGCAGAAATCCCCATTCGATTTGGGTTAAGCGGTTACAGAGAAATGTGGATTGTTGTAAAGCATGTCATGAGTCTGATTCTTCCAATTTTAGCAATTCAACACTCTTGTGCGTGAATAATAGACAGAACTTGGACGAAAGAGATTCCCGACATCCTCTTCAAAATTCCTCATTTCTCTTTGACTACTGAACCAAATCGAATGGGGTTTTCTGTAAGATGTGGGCAATGAGATATAGTTTCATACACTGAATTTGTATTTAGATTGATTAACTATTTGTAAAGATATCATAGCGGAGGGTCCCATTGTAATTTTTTTTTTTTTTTGGGGGGGGGGGGGGGACATACTGTACAGATGCTCCAACCTATACATCGAGACCACTATTACTGTGTAATATACTAGTAGCTATCTTATTTCATACCAAGGATTGGGACTTCGTTTTTCTCTCTTGGAGTGCTGGCGCGTGGGGGCTTGATTTATCCTCTCTTGTTTGATCATTCTAGGTTGTGATTGAATATTTACCTCACTTCCCGATAACGAGAGAGGAAAAAGAGTGTAAGGGAAAATCCAGACGCTTTGTTTGGTCTGTCACTGGGAGGTAGGCCTACTGTATCGCCTTCAATTGACCATATGAATATACAAAATGTAGGTTAATTGGTCAAAGTATGTCATCACAATTTACTAATAATCAGTCCAGCGCCAGCTACATGAATTAAGTCAAAACAAAGAAGAACAAAGAAGAGACAGATTAAGAGACACTGACACGTATTAAATGAGAAAGAGAGAGATGGAGAGAGAGAGAGGGAGGGGGTGGGGAGAGGCTGGGTGTAATAGACTTTGAAGGGGTGTTCTGTATATCATACCGCATATTCAACTTGGTAATTTTTGGCTTCGCATCCTTGTTTGCACTGTATCTGGGCATGTGGCGGGGATTTCCCTTCTTCTCCCGTTCGCATAAATATGGCGGTTTAATTGTACATGTACTATACATGCATTATGCTTCTTCTCTATTAAGCCTAGTGTGCTTGTCACACGTGTTCCTTCTTTCCCGCGCATGATGCATGTACAGATATGTATCTCCCTTTGCCCCAGGGGTGACACGTATACTGAAACGCTTTACTGACTTAAGCAAGTAGATGGTGCCCATTTCTCTCATTGTTATCTTTCATGTCTGTGTTTTCATGTGAGAGCGTGAATGTACATGATGTACCTGTTGTTGTTGGGGGGGTTTTTTTCTCCATTTCTTGGTGCGATTAAACAAGAGGAAGGCATGCCAATGTGCA
>NW_027273018.1:0-84367 GCF_040938485.1 Diadema antillarum
AAGACTAGTGCAGGTATAGCAGGAAGTTATTGTTAGCATGAAAGCTACAAGCAAGCATCAACTAAAGTGTAACAAGATATATCCTTTTGTTTTAAGCTAGCACTGTGATTAGCACTTATATCAACAGCACACACAGCCTATGTACCAGTCAATTCCAGTGACACTGCAATGTTTCTATCCTGAAAGCTTTTAATTTCAGCAATCAGCTACACACTACCAATTTGGCTACATTAATTCTACAATACATTCATTGCAATACAAACCATGTACCAGGCAATGGTCTCCTACCAGTAATATGATGACTAGGCCTACTATTACAACTCTCTCCAGATGCACCTTTAATTTGAAGAAACAACTACAGCATTCTCTATCAACCTTGATTACAGAGCAAGCAGAAGTTTGGGTGCTAATGCACAGTGTGTAATTCCATAAAACAATATGTAGATATACTGGTATCTCAAATTCCACATACCAAATTTGCACCAAAACGACATTCATTATGTTCATGAACACTCAGAGGTACCTAACTGCATTTCTCAATTGACTTCTTTCAACTTGCAATAATCATTTGTACATTGATTCTTAGCTCCTTTTCCAGTTACCAGTTGAAAGACACCATACCCTCACACTAATACTCATGTATAAAAATTAGATTCAGAGATTGTGAAGGTAGAATGAGTTGTTTGAGCGACAACATAAAAGTCAATATCAATATGCTTCATGATCTTAACTGATTTGGTTGCAATTTACAAGAGAATTTGGAAATAAGCTATTGAGTGTTTTCTGTGATTTTGGTGCACTTTAGGTACAGTATGTGAATTTGATAATTCATCGAAGTGGATACAGAAGTAAATTGGTCATTAGTGGCGATGTTTGCATGTAGCTGCACCTCAATCAATGCTGTTTCATATCCAAGCAAATATCAAATATATTACACAATATATACAGTTGCAGATCCAGAGGGGGCGCAACCGGCGCACACCCCCCCCCCCTTTATTTTTCGTCAAAAACAAAAGAAATAAAAAGAAAAAAATGAAATGAAACCCGCAAGTAGCACCAGAAATATTAGTTGCGCCTCCCCCCCCCCCCCCCCCCCAACCTCTTTACAGAATTCCTGGATCTGCCCCTGACATATTCCAACATTAGGTCATGGAAAGATTTTGCCAGAGTTCTGTTGAACCTCTGTATATCAACAATACAACATTCATGTTAGTGTAAACGAATAATATATTTGGAACACAAGGTTCCCAAAATATAGACAAGAGTTTCTGCTTTCATGGCCTACCGTAAATTTGTGTTTCTTTGTGTTACGCTGACCAGAAAAATGACCTTCATCGAAAGATTATAGTTTCTTCTTTTGGTATGTTTGTTTGTTTTTTTCCTGTACCAAAACTCTGTGTATTTTTGACTAACTTACCTCTTTCCAATGTAGTAGTGAGCTTGTTTTTCTGTATCAACTTGTATGGAGACTTACATTAGCCATCAAGGCTGAGCTCGCGAGATTTTCACTGACCCCATTCGGGTGTTTTTATACTAGTGTATAACAAAAGAATTTGTGAGCCCATCATCAGTGCACAATCTTCATTCCTCATGTTCGATCAATATTTTGCATTGTTCGATGGCATATAGCCGAGGCGGATCCAGGAATTCTGTAAAACAATACTTCTGGCGCTATTTCGGGCTTTATCTCATTTTTTTTTCTTTCTATTTCTTTTCTTTTAACTAATAGAGAGGGGGCGCGCGCCTAGTGCGCCCCCTTCTGGATCCGCCACTACATAGGGATAAGGGTACCACAGTGGACAGTGGAAAGGGGATACTGTAAAACGAGGAATGTTTGCATGCATTTTAATTTTGCAGATTTCGCGAGCGCCAAGATTCACAAAATTAAAATGCATACAAAAGTTCTTGTCTACACTATATGCATTGAATGTCAGTGGCAGTTCGCGAAAAATTCATGCCGCAAAAATGGCTGTCGGCTCCAATTGGAGAAAAAATCGTGCCGCGAATATATCATGTTTTACAGTACATGCCACGCTTGACCGCTTTCGCACAGCTAGGCGGATTACCAATCTGCCCCTTCTCTGTTGATGGGCAAAAAGAATCTTACTTTGGGGCATTGAATTAAGGCTCTCGCCGGAAATTGTGGGGGGAAAGGGTCAAACTTGCGAGTTCATATGACCGCATATAACTTGACCATTGATTTAATGGCAAAGAGAATAGCTGGATCAAAATCTTCCACATCAATAGCGAATCCACATCAATATCTTGCGCAGACTTGAATCATATCTGCACATTCATGTCTGTATTAAGGGATGGAATTCCCAAAGAATTGAGTAGAAATCTATCTCGACAAAATATGTCAGTAATTTCACTTCAGACACCGACTAGACCTAGTCTAGTCTATGTTTCTCTCCTCTGAACGGGTTCAATTGCTTTGCCTTGCCCTTTTGGTTTGTTGCAACACTCTTTGTTTCATTCCCATGCCATAGATCTATACAAAACAATTTTCTAAGAGCAGTCTAGCTATACCTATAGAATCTATAGATTCTAGACTTCTAAAACTAAAAGTAAAAGTCATTGTGGAGAGACCATACTTTGTCTTATTTCGGTCTAGTCTATACTAGAAGTGATATGCTTTGATACAGCCCGAACGCGAAGCGCTCTTCCCACCACAGTCCGTCCTGAGTAAAGACACTGACCACTGTCATCAGTTTGGTCATAGGAGTAAATCATGCGTTTAGACTTTTGCATTTACCTTGTTTGTCAATACTGTACAAATGTACAGAATGCAGTAAGCGATGGGAAGCCACAAAGCTGCCATTCAGAGAGCGGCATCTCAGAAGTACTAGTATTGTGTTCTTGGCAAAGATATGCAATTTTGCGCCTCGCTTGATTGTTACTCGATTGGGTCCACCACGTCAGTGCACTCTGATGTTATGTTCTGCATGTAAACAAGGCCAAGGCGAGGGACTGTCCCACCAGGAACCAGTGTCGATTGCGCCCTGATTGCATGTTGCGTGACGTCCACGTGTGCTAGCAGCCTGCTGTCGATGTCCACGCAAACACACACTTTCCACACACTTGAACTTGCCGCAGGCATGCAGTCTACACACACGCAACACAATCCAAACAAAGCTTCTGAGTCGATTCGATGGCAGCAATCAAATCAATGTCAAAGATGCGGCAATTTTTAATACTGTTTGCTCAAGAACACATTGAGTTCAGAATAAGCGTAAGTTCAACTTTTTTTTGTGTGATTAATAGATTATGATAGGGGAAGAAAACATGTCTTATTACTTCAATATTAACAGCTCAATAGTCCCATTCGCTGAAAATGATGTGATCTTACGATCTTATAAATGCAGTGTACTATACAGTTGAATTAATAATGATGTACCGGTATGTAGATGTCCCATAGACAAGAATTATGATTAACTCCGCCAAGAGAGGAGGAGGTTTTCCGTTATTTTTTTCTTCGGCATTTGTTAGTTTGTTGGATGTTTGTTTCGCCATTTTTGTCCGTGTGCAAAATAGCAAAAGTTATGAACGGATCGCGGATTTGGATGAAACTTAAACTTTGGTACGGTACAGGAAAAGCGGTTGAGAATGATGTCACAAGGAACAGATGATTTAAATTTTGGTAGTGATCCGGCAATTTTTGTGGATTTTATCAAGGATTTTTGATATTTTGGCAGGTAGCGTCAATGAACTTTGGTCTGTTCAAGCTACGCATTTTTAGGTTTTGTTAGTTATAAAAATGTTACTTAACACGCACTAAATAAGCAAGTGCGTGCTCTAGTTTCTGCTAAGGCGAGCTGAGGCACGCCACCCAGCTGGAAGTTGATGACATAAGACAAAAGGCTTCTATATTGGGAAATCAAGTGACTTTCAGCACATGTACATGTGGGTGGAAATCACTGATCTCTACATATGGAAGAACAAGATCATCAGTGGTGGAAATGAGCTGATTGGCAGAGGTCTGCGCTCGCACTCTCAGACTGCTTCTGTGGTTATGAATTGGTCCATTTAGAAGTCGGGCAGAATTAACGTATAACTGCAGCACACGCCCGACAGCAGAAAATTTGGCTTCTGTGTTCTGTACCATAATTGATTATCGTGTCTGGAGCTGTAATGATTATCATAATATCATACACTGACCATTGTAAATTAAGAGGAAATTTAGTAAATAACTTGCTAAAATTTAAGCACATACAATTGTAGATATTTTTACATGCCATATATATGTTCCATTAATTAATGTCTTGATTCTGCGGAATTAGAAATGCGCCAAAAAAAAATACTCACACAAAAATATCCACTTTTGATTATTGTCCTGAGTGCCAATACATCACTGTTGCATATGCAGTGGTATTATTGTTAGCAGTTCCTATGTCCAGACGTGTTTGTAATCATTTCCTGACCCAGTACTAACTGTAGCACATCCTAATAAAGTTTTATTCATTTGTATATTCCAAATGGTTTTGATGCAGATGTAAAATATCATTGGCTTTGTATAATTGAGGATATTACTTTAGGCAGGTAAGTCCTACTTGCACCTTTACATGTGTGTTGATATCTGCCTTGTTTGCAGGAATTGAAGTCCATTGTGTCGCTGCTGAAAGTAGATGCAGATTTTTCCAGTCACCAACATGGAGATCAGGTAATCTATAAATAATAATATTATTTTGATATCCAGAAATACTTTTCTGGCTGTCTTCTGTATTCTACAGAGCTATAGATTGAACCCAGTGCTGGCAATGATACAACCAAATTTTATACACAACATAGTATAGTATACAGCATGTAATTGTCATTTTACAGGTCTGTGTGATAAATCCTTTCTCTTCGCATTGGGGTGGAGGAACATGTTATTGTTAGTGAGATTAAGTCTTATCTGCACTTTTAGACCAGTGTTCAAAACAAACAGAGAAGGACCTCAATTCTTCGTGTTGCCAAAGAATATTTGATATGTGACAAAGAGTGATTTTAAAGCAATGAATAAGAAGAAAGAATTGTGAATAGTGGTTTTTTGATGATGTGATGTCAAATGTCTATTCATTTTTGTTTGTGTAGAGCCCCTTTCTCCTTGTTGATCTGCCGTCTGAGGAGTGTGCTAGAAAGATTATGGGCCGCAGCATTCTGGCAAAGTCCTCCATAGAAGTGTGGGCACAGGGGACTACTTACCCAGAAGTCTGTCAGCAGCTGAAGCTGTACCCACAGAGTGAGATGGAGCCATACTGTCATGAGGATGTGACATTCTGCTTCAAAGTTCACACTTTTGGCAAACAGCTCAACAGTGCAGCCAAGTTGGAGGCCATGAAGGCAAGCTCTTCTGAAGCTCCTGATCATTTGTATGATTTTGCAGTTTTAATATGATCCTTTAGCCACCATTAGCGGTGAAACCTAATAGAAAAATAGACCAATCAAATGTGTTGGCCATGGAAATCCTTGTTTTCATAAATTATGTGACTGTCCATATGCTGATGTGCTGTGCATTGCAAAGGCTTTTATGTATGTGCACGGTGCTGGGAAATAATTCTTGTCATTGCCTTGCCGTATGAGCAGCAGACTTTTCCTCTCTTCATTGACGTTAATGCATTATGTCTCTCATTGGTTGGCTAAAAGTTTGCTCAGATACACATGAATTTCATCAGATGAAATTTACTTTGCATTGCCTGAGGTAACAAAAGGACTGATTTGCCTTTCTTCTTTTTTTCAACTGAAATAAATCATGGACTAGACAGAAATATTCAGAAGTTGACCTAAAATGGTCATTAACAACATAGAGAGCATGCAGTGACCACCAGGACTAAAATAATGGTCATGCCAACAGTTTGAACATCAGATGAAAATTTGTCTAACGATGTGCTACATTGTTTTATATGGGTCTGCAGAGCCTAGAGGATTACTTACCCCTTAAAGGAAAAGTTCGACTACGAGACCCTGATCAGATCTTCTACATATTTGAGGACTATGGCACCAGACCCAATCAGGCTCCTGAAAAACCTTACAGGATATTTGTGGGAAGATGGGTGAGTGTACTGTCACTTTGTGTTAACTCTTGGTTACGCATTTTTCTTACAGTTGAGATTGATTTAAATGAGTTGTGGTTGACATCTTCCTTTACTTCTGTTTTAAGAGAGTCTGCTGTAAAGTAACTCCAATTTTATATTATGCCAGGAGTGTTGCGTGACATACAATGTACTTAATCACAATTTTACTTTGTTTAGTCGGTTCAGAGTTTGGATTAAAACAATAAAATAAGAGTATTGAAAAACTTGCACCACTTTCAGAATTTTGAGGAAATTGTTCAAGTGTAACGTTATATGTCAGTTTGCACGTAAATTATCTCTTGTGTGTCATATATGAAATGAAAAAAGTTATTTCATTGAACTTTCTTGTCTTTTATGTGCACAATGCATTATTAAGTTTACAATTTGAGATTGTATAAACCCATGATGTACTTGATAGATCTTAGGCTGACACAAGGAAAGAACGATTTTCTTTTTAAACAAAAAATGTCATGTGTCCTATGTAAAATTAAACTTTTTGTTTTCGTAGATTGCAGATGGTCAGAAGCGGCTAGCACACACATACTCCGTCAAGAAGCGCCATTTCATCGGCAATACCAGCATGGATGCCTTGCTATCTTTTCTCATGGCAAACCAAGCCGCCATCAAGCAGAACTCTTTTGTCTTTGACCCATTTGTTGGTACAGGTGAGAATAGTCTTCAATCTCCTTCACTCTCTCTATTTCTATTTGCAGAGTGGCCTCTTTCATGACTAGAATTAGGATGTTAACTACAATGTACCCTCTGCTGCCCCCCCCCCCCCCCATTATTGATTAAGGTGAACTCTGATAAACAACAAAAACAAAAATGGAATCATTATGATGTCAGGTTATTGGCAGCTCACTGAAATACACATTCGGTTTGCACCGTTATGATGAACTATGTTTTTATTGACTCCTCATTCTTTGCATTAGACAGCTTTACTGTTATTTCTGGAAAGTGACAATTCCTGATGTCTTCAGAATAAAGTTTGTTGTTTAGTAGCACTGTTACATTCTTGGAGTGTAGTTTATCTGGAAGATGTTGGTCATATCTCTTAAATTTTTTAATCATATACCTAGTTTCATGAAACTTATTCCCAGGTAGCCTCCTTGTGGCAGTGGCCCATTTTGGAGGGTTTGTCGCAGGCTGTGACATCAACTACAATGTGATTCATGGAAAAGGAAAGGCCAGCCGAGCCCAGTCAGAGAGCAAGTACAGAGGTGAGCCTCACAGAAATCAAGTGCCTTAATCTCTACAAGGTTCACTTGACAGGTTTATGCTTTGTGTTATGATAGTATTTGTTTTTGCCACTAAGCATATATTAAAGATGGATTAGGTATTACCCTTTATATATGCTATAGTATTCTTTGTCTTTAACCCCAAAATGGACTAATGGCATCATTTTAAAACAAGCTTGGATAGATGTTGGTATCTACAAATATGAACAAATCTTGTCTTCATTTCAGTTGCAGGAGAGCCACCCTGTCATTATGGACACCCAAAAATGTGTATCCCAAACCTCTGTATCTTTGTCTGAGTTGCTGGCAACACTAAAATAGGACCTCATCTTTTTCCACTCTCTCAAAGTGGGCAAAAGTTGGTTAGTACTGTTATTAGAGGTGACTTTAAGATGATTTTCAAACTTAAGCATTTGATCGTCTGTCAATTAGTTAACCACATACAGAGTTTCAGAAGTTACCTGATAGTGATTGCAATGAGAAATTATGTTTTCAAAATCCATTAAGAGAAATCACAATGAACAAGGATGATGACATGGCAGCTTCACGTGAGAGTGATGCTCAATAAAGCATGCATAAATTATACACAGGTGAAGTTGTCTAATGAGCAAGTGGTATTGTAATTGAATTACATTGGTACATCACTATAGAGTATTTGAGACTCTATGTCGTCATTCTAGTTCAGTGCAATTGTTATTGGTTTTTCAGTGTATTGGTGTATCTGCTCAAGGACCATGATAAATTCCACAGATGTATGCATGACACTATCAGTGTTTGTACTACATGATGTAAAATTGTAAAAATCGTCTGGAATTTGTCTTGATTTTTTTTTGTCACAATTTTAATCTATGCTCCAAAATTTGTTTTTTTTTCATTTTACATCTGTGCTTTAAAATTTGGTTTCTTTTTATTTATAAAGAGAAATGATGGAAAGATCAACTACGGCCACAAATTTGTGAAAAAGATGTGACTCTCCAACTTTGCTCTTTTTCTGTTTAGGACGAGACGAAAACATAAGAGCCAACCTCAAGCAGTACGGGCTGGACCACAAGTACATTGATGTCCTCATATCAGACTTCTCACGCAACATCTGGAGAGAGCAGCCCCTCTTTGATGCAATCATTACAGATCGTGAGCCTGTCTTCTTCTCTTTGAAAAGTGTGCCAGTAGGCAATGTTCAGGGAATGTATTTAGTGATAATGTACATGTATATTTGTAATGTTTACAGTCCTACCTGTCCACAACTCATGGGTCTAAAAACTCTCTGTAAGCTATCATTGCGCTATTATTATGCTTCACGCAATTATTCAACCTCCAGGAGGAAAATGACTAACATAATTTTTGTCATTCCTTACTTCATGCATTTTCCCAATATACACCTCTCATTTCTGGTTACAATACTTTTATCTGGCCCTTCACTCATGCTGTTACTATTTTACTTTTTTCCTATTCTTGATCCCTCTGTTGTTCCTTTAAATATCTTATTTGATGTTGCCTCCCTATTCATCTTCATCTTCCACAGATTGCTCCTTTTGTCTATTCATCCCCATGCTTTAATCACCCTCCCCCCCCCCCCCCCCCCCCCCCCCCCCCGTATACCTGATTGGCTTTCTGCCTTTGACCTCTTACCCTCACCCCTTTTGTTTTCTTTGTTTTGTATCCCTAGCCCTCCTGTGACTGTGCTTCGTGTGTGTAGTCCTTATAATGATGTGTTTGATTTCCATACTTGTTTGTCATATTACCTCTGACAAAGATTCTGCTAGAATCAAAAGCTCAGGCCCCTTTTTACTCTAATTTACTCCATTGGCTCACCACTAGAGTCTATTTTGATTAGCAATTTTGAGCAGCTTTTCTCTTTTTTTTTTCTTTTTTCTTTTTTTTTTTTGCTACTATTTTTTCCCTGGTTACTAGAATCAAAGCAAAGAGATACACTCCATCTTCCTCCCTACCAGTCTTCTGCCTTTCACCTGTGTCCTACCATTTTGTCCCATCTTTTAAAGTATGACTCTATACTTTCTACAAATATGTTGACTTCAGGCATGTCTGTTCCAGTTGGACCATGAAGCATGATCTTTTCTCTTGTGAAGACTGTTGTTTGTTCACAGTGCTTCCCTATTTGATTTACTGTCAACTGCAAGATTGAGGATGGATGTTAAACTTTTTGTACAATCCTGGAAATATGCAGGGCCTTTTGGTCATCTGCATGCATGACAAACTGTAGAAACTGTACCATGATCGTCTGTGCTCAGAACAGACCTAACAGTCCTGTGTGGAAAAAAAAATATATTATATATGTTACTCTTGTCATCCTTTCTGTGAACTCATTAGGGACTAGTCCCAGGTGTTCTCGTGCTGGGGTGAATGGGAAATGTGTGTTATAGGAAAATCTGTGAGTCTTTAATGGGTTAGAAACAGATATTTGAGATGAAACATCAAGTAGAATCAAGTACAGGCAACTCTTAACAAATTCCTCAGGACTTGCTGTTTTCCTTTGTTATATTAAAATTTTGCTATAGCTAAATAATCCAGTATCAGAGTATATAACAAAATTACAGACAATGATATGGGGGTCTGATATTTCTTTGTTGTAACAAGAGTTTTGTTACAACAGATTTCACTGTAACAGGAGTGGACTGTATTTTGAAAAGCAAGTAAGGCATCAGCTCTTTTCATTATGCCATCTAATCACGTCATCAAAAATCATGTTGCATGAGATGGCAGGAATGAAAGTGGAAGAAGAAATTGACACATTAGGTGCGTAGACTGGCAAAAGATCAAGAAGTTTAAGATCGGAATCCTTAAGATTTCAAAGTTTTGCCAGTGTGACTGCAAACTTCTCGCCAAACTTCCCACTCCAAATAGGGATATTTCCCCCTATGCCACCTCCCCCCGCCAAACTTCTTGATCTCTTGCCAGTGTGACCGAACAACAAAAGATCGCGAAGACTTCACGATCTTAGACTCCTCGATCTTTTGCCAGTCTGACCGCCCCTATTGCAACTATGAATTCAGCATGACTGTAAGGTGATAGGATAGATAATGTGGATATCTGGATTGATATTTTTCTTTTGCCAGTGAACGAATAATACATACTTTGAACACCTGAAATGCATGGTTCTCTTTGTTTTTGTTGCAGCTCCGTATGGGATCCGTGAGAAGACAAGGAAGGTTGGTTCTGACAAAGAACCATATGTACGGGATGATCAGTGAGTAGAATGCAAAGTCCTCTCAAAAGTTATTCTTGATTTTCAATTTATTGTTTAAATAGAGATATCTCCCAACATTAGGGATTGCTTTCTAAATGCAAGTGAAGATTCAATCATAAAACATGTCATGGATTATTACACAAGCAGGCAAGTGGGATCACACTTGTCTCCTATCAGCCAAGTATATATGTTGTTTTTTTTTTTTTTTCAGAACTGAGCAAATGTAACATATTTACTTGTTTCTTGTAAGTATGACACATTTACTAGATTAGCTGGCAATGTATTCAACACTGAGTCCGCTACTTGGTCTGGGCCTCTTTGATTTGTAGTTCAAGTTTGCCTCACCTTAGACATTGTCAGTCTGGCTAAATTGTCAATTAAGTTTCATCATTAGTTTGTTTTAATGGGTTGTTTGGCTTAAGTTTCAGTTTGATTTAATGATCATCTGTGCTTAACCATTTAGCTATTCATGCCCTCCACTGCCAGGTGGAAAAATATTTGACCAGCACTGAGAAGACTCCTTCAAAACTTGACTTCAAGTGAGACAATCCTCTCAAGAAGAGCAATGCCTTTAGTCCCATACAAAGGCCATTGAAATACATTAGGAATTAAGAGAATTTCCTAATCTATGTTCATTGACAACTTAAAGACAACTGCTGACCAGTAAAGACAGCAAGTGTAAAGTAAAGAAAGAGTCAATGGTAAGTTACTTTTATGGTCTGTGAAATTTGTATTCTGCCCAGGACCTCCTTCCACATGCCTGTGACACAGAGCTACTTTCTCTCGGATATCTTCACTGACCTGCTAAACTTCTCTGCCCATTACCTCCGTTTGAATGGCAGACTGGTATACTGGCTACCGGTTTACAGACCAGAGTAAGGCATTGTAGACTGGTTCCTTAACCTGTTGAGGACGGTTTGATTTTGCTACAACACGCATTTCCCATAGACAGCTGCCCAAGTATACTTGGGACTAGTCCTCAATGGGTTAAAGGCACATAGTCCTGTTGGGTTAGAGGGCGCTGTTGGATGATACTGCCGATCATTGTTAGCATGATACGAAGATTGCCGAAGTTGAGCTGTCATCAAGAGTAAAGCTTGTAGGTGTTGCTAGGTAACATTGCCTTTGTTGTCTTCTCTGCGCGTCACGCAGTCTGTAGTGATGCCAGGAAGCATGCTTATGTGCTTCTTAGTATGACATCACAAAAGAAGTTTGCTAAAGCTGCCATCCCCCTCAGCTGAATCATGAGCCGAACTGTGATCGGACCACTGACCACAGTGGATCGGAAATTCATCAGACTCAGGGAAATGGGCCAAAGCGTAAGCGCTAAAGAGGAGTCGATAGCATAGGTCTCTATAGGAAACTTGCGGCGTGCACCCGCGTACGCATTTGACTAAACCACCGGGACTATGTGCCTTTAACCTTTTAACCTCCACAGTCTCAAAATGCCATTGACATTGCATACAAGCAGATTAAAGGTAGTGACAGAATGCACCAGTGCTGCATGCTGGTTACATTGATCTCCCTGAGCAGCAAAGGGACATTTGAAATCAAGATAATGTGTAGATGGTTCCTAGATGGACACTTTAATACTTATTTCTGTGTTTATGTATTTTTGTAATTCATTTTGAGCTGCCATTTTCAGTTCCTTTGCAGACATGATGATTATTGGACGTAATGATGTATTGATAATCATATCAAGAATTAAGAGTGAAATAATGAGCAAGAATGCATAGAAATATTCAGTGTAGTAGGGGATGATGTATTACTGATTACAAAGTTTACAATGAATATCACTTAACTGGATCCTTATCCTGCTATGAGTATGTGTATTGATGCTTGCAATGAGTTGTGAATTAATCTTTTGCTGAGATGAACCAGATGGCCAAGTGTCAACACAATAATTGAGAATTACCACGTTTTAAAGGTAATGAAATGATTATGTGACGCTAGTGTTACAACATTAATCTTTGCAACACCCTTTCTCCCTGGGTAGACAATGGGAACAGCTGTTTGCATGTGTTTAGAACATCATTTTTTGCTTTATTACAGGGTCATAAGCAGAACTTTTGCAGATCTTAAAACTCGCTGATAACAAATATCATCATAACCAAAAGTATTTGTAATTACTGCTAATTCAATGTGTCTATACACACCACATTGATTTGTGAATATCCAAGTATCTGAACAAATACATGTAGCAGTATGTTTTTATAGACTAAGTTATATCTACTACTTGTGTCGTGTGGAGGTTTACCAAACTTCTGAAATCTCTACCCAGGTACTCTGAAGACCAGATCCCACAACATCCCTGCCTGCAGATGGTTGCCAATGATGAGCAGATCCTGAACAGCAGCATCAGTAGGAGACTCATCACCATGGAGAAAAAACAGCATGTAAGTTATCCTTCTTCTCCTCCTCCTTTTCTGACCCTGAATCCCCCAATTCTGGCTCCTTCTCCAAGTTTCACTTCCGTGACTCCAACCTCGACTCTGACTGGATTTGTTTTTTTCCCCCAAGGACAGAAAATTTAGCATATACCAATTTAGCATATACCAATAAGACGGGATTATTGATCAATTGTGTACAGTGCACTCCCGTTATAATGAACAATGTTATAACGAAATTCCAGTTACAACAAAGTAAAAATTCAAGCTGCAACATTATCTGCTATGTGTATTTCTATTGTTTATTATACCCCCGCCAAACAAAGTTTGAAGGGGGTATATAGGAATCAGCGGGCAGTCGGGCGGTCGGGCGGTCGGTCCGTTGCAAATCTTGCGTCGCGAACTACTTCCTCAGTTTTCAACCGATTCCCATAAAAATTGGCACAGATGTGTGCCTTGGGTTGTAGATGTGCAAGACGTATTTTTTGACAGTACCCAAAAGTACGTTGCCATGGTAACGGCATATTATGGGCAAAAATGGGTACAAATCTTGCGTCGCGAACTCCTCCCACAGTTTTTGATCAATTTTTATGAAATTAGGTACAGATGTTCATCTGAATATGTTAATGTGCAAGACACATATTTCCGCAGTGGCAAAAAGTGCGTTGCCATGGTAACGGCATGTTATTGGTAAAATATAGGGCAAAATGCTTCATGGCAAAACTGCTTCATCAGTGTTCTTCCAATTCTCATGGAATTCATATTGAATATTTGTCTTAGGATATAGGTCAGCATGACACATTTCTTGACAGTGACAAAAAGTATGTTGCCATGGTAACAGCTCACATATTATGAGCCAAAATGATGGAAAATTTTGTGTTGCAAACTACTTCCTCAGTTTTTGCCCAATTTCCATGAAACTTGGTACAGATGTGTGCCTTTGGTTGTAGATGTGCAAGACGCATTTTTCGACAGTACCCGAAAGTACGTTGCCATGGTAACGGCATATTAATGGCAGAAGATCAAGGAAAGATCTTGCGGATTTAACTACTTCCTCAGTTTTTTGACCAAAGCTTATGAAATGTTGTTTGGCGGGGGTATAACCAGTCGCTGTAGCGACATTTCTAGTTTCTGCAGTTATAACAAAATTTCGATATAACGAAAGAAAACTGCCGGTCCCGAGGACTTCGTTATAATGGGAGTCCACTGTGTTGATTTGTTTTTTTCTCAAGGTCATGGACAGGAGTTTTTATCTTGTTTCGTTTTCCTCCATTGTGATGCAGGTTATTGAATCTACATTCAGCCAGGCAACAATATGCAAAGACAAGTATGCAGCACACAATGCTATCAGAGACAAGTTCCTCATACAGAATACCCTGAGAACGAAAGACAGTCCTTCAGCGAGTGAATCCAAACATGAAGGGGAGCCGCTTTCCGAAGAGTCACTTGCGAATGAGTCAGGACACGAAAGGGAGCCACTTTGCAAAGAGTCGATAGCGAGTGAGTCAGGACATGAGGGGGAGCCACTTGCCAAAGAGTCACTTGCGAATGAGTTAAGACACGAACGGGAGCCACTTTGCAAGGAGTTGAAAGCAAGTGAGTCAAGACACGAAGGGGAGCCACTTGCCAAGGAGTCAGCATTGCAACCAAGATGACAGGAAGGAGGCTGTTTCGCTTGGGTTAGGGTTAGGCTTGGGACAGATTGATATGACATTTCATAGGAAGAAGGAGTGACCAGAGAATGAAAGAAGAAGATAGAAAAGATGCAATATTGATGCCAATATCTTAGCATTGATAATTTGTGTGTATTATTGACCTCATATCTCTAAAGTAAGCTGATGTTGAAGGACTTCTAGGACTTCTGGTTTACCCTCTGTCTTCTAAGTCCAAAGATTTCTCAACTTGCTCTGCCTTGCAACTAATTGACAAATTGCCCTACATTGCTCTGCCTTGCAGGTAGATGGAGATGTCTTTGCTGTCATTGAATCAGATGGTGTGCGAACTATGGATGTCTGGGAGCAGACAGATAAATACATTCTCTTCAGTCCTGAATCAAGAGCCTAGCAAGACTGATGCTGACAGAGAATCACTGTCAAAACTGTCATATGCTATTGATGGAGGGATGTTGCAAAGTAAAATTATTGACAGTTCTTCCAGGATCTTACATTTGTCACATTTCTTCTTGTTATGGTAATAATGAGCTACTGGTAGTCACCATTCTGTTTTTTGTTTTGAGTTGTTTTGTTTGTTTGTTTGTTTGTTTATTTTTCCCCAGATAGGCACAGAAGTGCCAATTATGAGTCTTTCAATATCCATGCAGTGACACAAATAAGTATTTTTTTTTCTAGTAAGCTTTTTGCATTTGCCAAATTTGTTGTGTCTGGTGTAATCTATATCTACTGTAAGCTGCTTATAGATGTTGTATCTCTTCACGATTGAAGTGTAAAGTATGCTTTGTATACACGCTAAAGAGGTGTATAAACATTGTTCTATTAGGGTAATAGTACACATGTGCACATAAAAGTGGAGGCGATTGAACAACTTGCCATTACAAAAATCACTCATTTAGGAAAACTACTATTTTATTTTTTTTTATTTGGAGTGGCTATATTCCAATACCTCCCCACCCCCACTTGTTTAAAAAAATTATCTTTTATAGGGTTGCTGTACCTTCTTATATTTTCCTCTTGTTTGAGAAACTCTCTATCCCAGCATGGCCATTTCGTTTGTCCTCACCATGCTCTCAGGGTCACAAGCTCAAGTTTAATGGTACTGTTATCCCAATCCCATCAGGGTGGACGGTATGTAGGTTATCTGTAACACAAGGCAAGTGCCATTATGTGTCTCGCCCATCGCGAATGGGATATAACAGATTTTAAAAAGAGATATAGCAGATAAAAAGAGATATAAAAGAGTAAAAATTTATGGCAAAAAAGAAACGTGCCATAAAAACTTAACATCGATCCCTTAAAGTTCGTTGACCCCTGCCTGTGACCGTTGACCTTGTGGTGACCATCCACTCCCCAAGAAACATCTACCATCCAAGTTTGGTAACAAACGGACCTATGGATCGAAAGTTATGACCCATAAGAGAAACGCACCATAAAAACTTAACATTGGGCTCTTAAAGTTTGTTGATCCATGCTTGTGACCATTGACCTTGTGGTGACCATCCACTCCCCAAGGGACATTTACTATCCAAGTTAAGTCACAGATGGAGTTATGGATCAAAAGTTATGACTCATAATAGAAACGCACCATAAAAACTTAACTTTGGGCTTTAAAAGTTTGTTGATCCCTGCTTGTGACCTTTGACCTTGTAGCAATCATCCACTCCTCAAGGGACATCTACCATCCAAGTTTGGTAACAAACGGTCCTATGGATCAAAAGTCATGACCCAGAACAGACACCTGTGTGCCTGTGTCCCAGAGAGCTCGAGTTGGGGGATAGTTGGGGGATCGTTGATGGCGCATTTAACCGCATACCTTTTGCCCACCAAGTTTATAAGTTTCTGGTGCTGCCTGGGTGAATGATTGCCAGGGATGGCTCTGTGTTGGGATTTGGAGTTTGGTTAGGGATTGAGTGGGGATGCCCCCCCCCCCCCCCCCCCCCCCCCCCCCCCCCCCCCCCCCCCCCCCCGGTGCCCTGCTTCCATTTCCCTGGGTCTGGTTCCCTCAAGGATGCCCTCTGCACTCAAGAGCTATATGTATGTGATTTTCTCCACCGCACTTGAAGCAATGGCGGCATACACAATGTATGTCTCCCACGCCTTCGCTTTGGCATTTTCTGCATCCCCTCAGTCTGGCTGTGGGTTGACTTGGGTTTCCCTTTGCCTTTGATGACTCCTCAACCTGGCTATGCAGTGATAAGACACATACATTAAGGTCTCCTACCTGGGCAGCCAGGGCATTGACAGAATCCTGTCAGGTTTCTGCAGACTTCCTTGGCTGTATATCTAGCTCCTCAGTGATGGCTGTGAGACAAGCTCTGGGTTTAGTGCTATATTTCTGTTTTCTTTTCATTTCTAGGGAGGTGGCGGTGTCAACATGGCCAAGGAGTGCTTGGTCCGATATGTTGGGAGGGGGGGTGAAAGATGGAGTTTCTAGACCTGTTCGATTGTACCACTTTCCAGACTAAAGTTCGTAGTCTGTAGAAACAACCTTTTCATTAAGGCCTCGTCAGACTGAAGTCTATCAGTTGCTTCCACCTCTGCCTGGGCAATCTGCTATCTTAAATCCAAGGCTTGTATAACGAAACTCTGCATGGTTTCCGAGCATCCTTGGGTCAACTGGGAGAGCTCCTTGGAAAGCTCCGTACCATCTTTTTCTTGTTAGTGGGACTTCAACGCTACCTTCAGTGTGTCCTACATGGCTAGGGTAGTTCTCCAGGTACAACCAGAGCTTTAATCCAGAGCAGATTGCCTTCATGACGGCCTCTACCACCTCATCTTCGGAATAACCCTTCACAATGGTGGCCTGCATCTGGTGGTGGAGACTTGAGAAGGAAAGCCTGTCCATCTGTGTGACTTCACCAATCTGGCCCACATTTCTCAATGCTTACTGGTAGATCGGTGCATATGGGATTGGGATTGGGTCCACAGGAGTGACCACTGGGCTCTCTTTAGGGGTTGTTTCTGGATGGGAGCTTCCTGGTGGTACATGTATTTGTGTGGCGGATGTAGGGTTGCCTGTGGGGAATGTAGGGGTTCCCTTTTTTTCTGGAGGCCAGCTGACAGCCTCTGAAGGACTGCCATGCCTGATGCATCATCAGCCCTGGCCTCCACATTTTCCCTGAGTAGCCGAAGCACATGTCTGTTTAGTTGTGGTCAGCGAAAGTTGACCTGCTAGCTGTAGAAGGGCAGGTGCCTCCAGCTGATACAACTTCCTAATGACCTCAAGATGAAATTGCTCAAAACTTGCCATTCTGCTGGTCTCTTGGGCTTGACTTACTTTTCACTTTTTGGATGTCTACATTCCATTACTCAAGGTGTCTGGAGAGATTCCAGAGGGTACCTAGAGCAGTTGCAACATTGGTGTCAGTCTGGTCACACACCTTTTTGACATTTGCCTGCCACTTTCTTATGGCAAAATTCCCCTTCAACATTTTTCAATGGTTTTGGAGTCCTTAACAACTATTGAGTGAGGAAGAGAGCTCATTTCCCTGCCTTCTTCCTTGTCACTCTGCACTTCTTTGTTGTTAAATGGCTTGAAACCCCTCTGTTGAGTTGGTCCCTCATTTGTTGACAGTAAGTCTCCCAGGCTCCAGGTCTTTTGTCAAATTGTTTTTCCAGGCAGATTTGTCGCTTGATTGCAGACCTTAAGTTGTCAGGAAGATCATCTGGGGCAAGATGAGTGACTCTCTCTTTCATTGTGACTGTTGCTTTTTTGTCTTGTTTAGTTCAGCAGTGCAATGAAATCTCCTTGGTTCCATGCCAGCTGTTTCCAATCCAATGGACTCTTTTAGAGATCCAATAGATGAAACATTCACATACATGTAGTTCAATAATAGTGTTGATCCAGCTGATTTCCCACCTTGGATAAACCATCCAAATGGGCATCTGACAGCTACAGGTTCATCGAATTTCTCACCACAGATGTAATCATCAGGTGGTACTGCTGATGCAGAGAAAGACATTGATCGTCTCTGAATGGGCAATATGAACGTTGACATCGTTCAGATAGTCATATTGCTGTAATTATACCCCCGCCAAACGAAGTTTGAAGGGGGTATATAGGAATCAGCGGACGGTCGGTCGGGCGGTCGGTCGGGCGGTCGGGCGGTCGGTCGGGCGGTCGGTCGGGCGGTCGGTCCGTTGCAAATCTTGCGTCGCGAACTACTTCCTCAGTTTTCAACCGATTCCCATAAAACTTGGCACAGATGTGTGCCTTGGGTTGTAGATGTGCAAGATGTATTTTTTGACAGTACCCAAAAGTATGTTGCCATGGTAACGGCATATTATGGGCAAAAATGGGTACAAATCTTGCGTCGCGAACTCCTCCCACAGTTTTTGATCAATTTTTATGAAATTAGGTACAGATGTTCATCTGAATATGTTAATGTGCAAGACACATATTTCCGCAGTGGCAAAAAGTGCGTTGCCATGGTAACGGCATGTTATTGGTAAAATATAGGGCAAAATGCTTCATGGCAAAACTGCTTCATCAGTGTTCTTCCAATTCTCATGGAATTCATATTGAATGTTTGTCTTAGGATATAGGTCAGCATGACACATTTCTTGACAGTGACAAAAAGTATGTTGCCATGGTAACAGCTCACATATTATGAGCCAAAATGATGGAAAATTTTGTGTTGCAAACTACTTCCTCAGTTTTTGCCCAATTTCCATGAAACTTGGTACAGACGTGTGCCTTTGGTTGTAGATGTGCAAGACGCATTTTTCGACAGTACCCGAAAGTATGTTGCCATGGTAACGGCATATTAATGGCAGAAGATCAAGGAAAGATCTTGCGGATTTAACTACTTCCTCAGTTTTTTGACCAAAGCTTATCAAATGTTGTTTTGACCAAAGCTTATGAAATGTTGTTTGACGGGGGTATAACCAGTCGCTGTAGCGACATTTCTAGTTGTTCTGGTTGTATGACAGGAGCATCATCACGAGGTGTGTCAATCTCTAGCGATAATAGGGCAAGAACAATTTCCCCCAATGCCTTTGATATGGCACTCTAGGACTCTTAACTTCTTGCTGATTTTGCTGCTGCCAACAAGGATCAAATCATGGTCTTGATATGAGTCATCAGTCATCTTGGGAAAACACCTTCCCTATGAAGTGTGGCCTGACTTCCTCCATCCAGTAGTATGCGTACCAGACGTCTCTGGTTAGAGCAGCGCAGGTAACATGTGACTGTTGACAGGGTACTCTGAAGGTGCTCATTGGAGGTCACTGTTGACACCTTTTCTGTGCTGCTGGTCGGGCGATGTTCTGGGTCCCTTTCCTGGCTTATTGCATTAATTCCATAGACAACAGGGCAAATTGAGGCAAAGTGTTGGCCACTGCTGCAAGTCTGTATATGGCATGGAGCAATGTACCAGCAACAGCTGTCATTTTTGGGCGCTTGCTAGCAACACAGTTGTAATGCCCTCATCGAGAACAGAATCCATTCCCTTCATGATCTCATATTTCCCTTAAGTCTTAAAGAGTCCGAAACTTGTTGCAGTTCTTGAGGAAATGTGACATTGTCTTAGCATGGAGAGGGCACTTGAGAGTACGCACTTTCCTGTCTGTGTGGTGCTGCCCACCATCCATGGCCGTGTTTGATGACTTGGTCGTCCTCTGTGATGGCCGAGTGTATTTGATGTCCACCAATGAAGCTTTCTGCATGATGGTATGTTCTCTAAAAAGCCATCTGGTGAACCCAGACAGTGAATCAACGGTATTATTGTCTCTGACATTCTCGTAGAACCCCATGCAATGCTCCTCCAGTAACTTACGCTTTATCAAACAAAGCATCATTTTGCTGTTCATCTCACCAGACTGATCCAGCTTGGGTTTGGAAATTCTGTTGTGTATGGATATATCAGCCCATAGCAGAAATTTTGATTTTCACTTTGCTTTCATAGATCTTGAGGCTGTCCTAGTCCTTCATCAGACTGTCAACTTTTCGATCTCTGTCCCCAGAGTACTCATCGAGGATCTCCCATGCTCGTCTGATGTTGATACAGCCTTTGATTATTTATTGCGTTCCTTTGGGTTCACCATAGCTTCAGTCAGCTGGTAGAAGCATTCAATCTCATTGAGCTCTGCAGCACAGTGATTGAACAGAGCTTTGAATGTCTTGTAGTCTCTGATGTTTCCATTGAAAGTTGGATATCTCATTCTTGCCATTTGGGCATACCGGAAGTAGAAGGATGCGATGTAAAGAGTGGTGTTGTAAGAGAGGCATTTGAAGGTGGACTCTGCTAAGGGTCAGGTGCAGCTGTGTCTGAGTGTTGCCATTGGGTTGGTGGTGTCGAGGGCATAGACGCTCCATAGACGCATATCTAATGAAGTAGACCGAGTACAGCAGTCAAACAGTCCATCTTGCTTGTACCAATGTCTGAGTAAATTGTGATTCACAGTCACTCATTCACTTTTCCACTGTCTCAAATTCTGTGTCATCCTCACTGACTTGGGTCAGCTCGTCATGTTTCTTTTTAATGCCTTCAAACTGTTCCTCTGCTCTGCTGATGTACTTTTGCAGCATGCTGACATCACGGGTGTCATCCATTATGAGGTTATCTTTAGTTGTCAACGTTCTGGTAAGCTGACCTTTCAGATTTCATCATGTCAACTTAAGGCCTGTGGGAGCTTCAGTCGTGGTAAATTCTGCGGGTCTGCCAGATAGTTGTCGAAGATGCTGTGTGATCGGGAATGTAATTAATTTTATGTTGCTGAGCACTATAAACCAAATGCACCATTGAATCAAAAGAGAATGAAGCATATTTGAGGTCATATTGTTTCCTGTTTATTCTGTGGTTGCTATAACAGTGATGTGCCAGTCATGAAAAATTCAACAGCTGTGTTGAGATTTCTTCATAAGTATAAAATGTCGAAAAGAGGAAGAAATCAGGGTTCACTCTCGGCGCAATGCCAAACTTCCCAAACACTTTTTGGTGGCTTGCCTTTGCGCTAGCCATTTCATTCTTAACAAAAATATAAAAAGATAATTTCATGACAGCTGTATTGGAAAAAAATTCCAAATAATGGAAGATGAACTTAATCCCTTCTGAGAACTATGTTTGGGCTGTAAATATTACTTTTTTTATCATGACAATGAAAGTTTCATTTTCTTGGAACCTTGTTATTGCCATATTTGTATTTTTTGTGCTTTATGTTTATTTCTTGTTGTTTTTTATTACATGATACTAAGAAAAAATAGAGAAACCAACTTTTTTTCCATTTAGTTTACCTTTTGGCTTTTTTGTTCAGCTTGAGTTATTATACTCACTGTTAAGTTTAGGAGAAATCAGTTACACGTATATTCAAGCCTTGCTCCTCCACCGTGTGATTCTTTCCACCATCTACCACTTCCTTTCTGCTAACACATGACCAGCAGCACAAATGAATACAGAATTCACAGCTGATTCATTCAGGATTAACAGTCCATAATGTATACGCAATGCAGTCATTGTCTGCAATAACAAAAATGACAGATGATAATCATTGTATGTGCCCAGGAGCTTGTTTCCACAGTGCTTCATCCTGTTAAATGTGCCTTGAATAATGTGATGAGACCCCCAAAAATATATGTGTGTTTGAGTGTTTGTGTGAATGTGTGAGTACTGTTTCCACTGTATGATTGGACAGCAATATACAAAAAATATAAAGAAAATTCCACAAAAATTCATTTTTCGTGAAAATTACACATTCCACTCAACGTGATACTGACCTTCCCCCTGATTCTGAAAGCGATTAGTCTAGTGCTCTTTGATAATTCTAGAAAAGTTAATTTTTGTGGAATTTTCTTTACATTTTCTTTATATCATTGTCCAGTCATATACATCATAACCTCTATATACTAGTAGTGATCACCTTATCCAGCAGTTCCAACACCAAAACATTAAAAAAAAAAAAAAAAAAACCTTTGCATCGATTGTCCGATTTTCCTCAAACTTTTACAGATAATGTTCTCCAAATATTGCTGCTTTCACTCAGTCCACATTTCTTTTTGGGTTTTGGTTTCCTCTAACTTTCATAATTGAGAAAAAATCTAGAGATTTTTTATGCCTCCGCCACGAAGTGTCGCCGAAGGCATTATGTTTTCGGGTTGTCTGTCCGTCCGTCCGTCCATCCGTCCGTCCGTAATCAATTTTGTGGACAGCATATCTAAAAAAGAAAACTGTTAGAGGTATCCTAATGAAACTTGGCATGTATATGTATAAGTGGGTGAAGTTGCGCCTATCAACTTTTGAGCGCGGGCGCACATGCTCAAGGTCAAAAGGTCAAGGTCAAATGTTAAAATTTTCACTATTTCCCCTATATCTAGCTTTGCCTGGATGTATGTTTTTGAAACTTGGTGTATACATGAACTACCAAATAAAGATTTCCCAGAGAGAGCTTTGGTTCATGATGTCAAGGGTCAAAGGTCAAGTGAAAATGGTAGCATTTCACTTTTTTCTCCATATCTCACAAATATTTCAAGATAGGCCTATCTTCATGGAACTTAGTATATGTGCATGTACAGACTGGCATTGATAATGTAGGAAATTTAGGGGTCATGGGTCAAAGGTCAGGGGGTGAAAGGTCAAGGTCAACTCATCAAAATGTCATTATTTCTCTCTTATCTCTGCAATGCCTGTAGGATCCTTTTTCTTGAAACTTAGTGTATGCATATATTACACAATACAGATTCTCTTTGAAGTTTCTTGCCTAAAGGTCAAAGGTCAAAAGTTGGGTACATATCCTCAAATCCCCAAATACATGCACTCTTAGACAGTATATTCATCCAAATAAACCTAGTTCAAGGGAAGTGAACACTCAGTGCATTTGTGACGAACCTGTCATTTTTAATAACTATTTTGCCAGTTATTGATACTTTGTTGCCAGTTATGTGAAGCAGTCATCACACATTGTCGGTTGGTCAAGACATTGTGCTATAGACCTATTCGGAGAACCATGCATTATGGCGGAGGCATACCAGTCGCCATAATTATAGCGACATTTCTATTTTTTTTTTCAAGTGAGCTAAACTTTAATATCGTTCATCAAGACACCTAAACATACACACACACACACACACACACACACACACACACACACACAATTTCCCTTTACTTTGGCTGCTGTAAAATTTTGTAGGCAAGTAGAGTGTGACCAACTGATCATGTTATAATAGATACATAGCCATCTTTAGTTATGCAAAATTTGTTTCAAAATTCTTATGTCGGAGGGCCTATTTTAAGACCAAGATGACCTTTAAAGTATACTGTATACGCCGAATATTTCGAGAGGCTTTTAATTTCTCGAGTCGGATGCTATTTGCCAATTTAAAAACATATACAAAAATATAAACTCGGATCCTGACATGAATATGACTTGCGTGCATACTATACATCTCTCATTCCAGTACTGTACTCCTCCACAATTGCGATATCGTTTGTGACCCCCTTGTCCTGTGTTTATTTACTGGGGTTTGTGACCGGATTTGTATGTTTGTTTGTTTGGGTGCTTGAGTCTGTCATTGGTCATTGTCCCATTGCTTTACTTGTAAGTTCCTTCCGCATTGGTATGCCCACTCCTTCATGTACACACGTATGCAAAGACCTAACTTTTTTGTCAGGTTACTTGCTCATTGTTTTTATGCCTCCGCCACGAAGTGATGCCGGAGGCATTATGTTTTCGGGTTGTCCGTCCGTCCGTCCGTCTGTCCTTCCGTCCGTCCGTCCGTCCTTCCGTCTGTCCGTCCGTCCGTCCTTCCGTTCGTCCGTAATGAATTTTGTGGACAGGGTAACTATCAAAACTTTTTGAGGTATCCTAATGAAACTTGGCATGTATGTGTATTAGGGGGTGAAGTTGTGCCTATCAACTTTTGGGTGCACATGCTGAAGGTCAAAGGGCAAAAGGTCAAGGTCAAATACATAAAATTTAAGTATTTCCAATGCCTGAAGATAGTTTCTTGAAACCTAGTGTACACATGTATTACCCAATTAAGATTCTCTAGTGAAAGTTTGGGTCATGAGGTCAAAGGTCAAAAGGTCAAGTAAAAATATTAAAACTTCACCTTTTTCTCTGTACCTTGGAAATTGTTCAAGGTATCTTCATTGAACATAGTATATAATTATACATGTACTGACTGGCAGTTTAGGGTTCATGGGATCAAAGGTCAGGGGTCAAAGGTCAAGGGAAACACTTCAAAATTTTACTATTTCCGTCATGTTTATGCAGTGCTGGCTGGATTATTATTTTTTTTTTTTGACACTTGGTGTATGCATGCATAACCTAATAGAGATTTTTTGGAAAGTTTTTTTTTTCTTTTGTTTTTGCCGCAAAGGTCAAAAGGTCAAAGATCAAGTGATAGTGCTGAACTAAGCTTTTCCTCCATAACTCAGAAGTGGCTCAAGTTATCTTGAAACGTACTACATATTTATGCATGTTCTGCCTGACAGTGATTATTTTATGAATTTTAGGGTCAAAGGACAGATGAAAATGGTAACAATTTACTATTCAATACAGAAATTGCACTTTTTCTCCGTACCTTGAAAATAACTCAATGCATAAACATATATATGGGTCAAAGTCAAGTTAAAGTCCTTAACTCCCAAATACATGCTCTCCTATTCATCCAATTAAACCTAGGTCAAGGAAGGTGAACATTTAACACATTTGTGACAAACTTGTCGTTTTAATATTTTGCCAATTTTGTGAAAATGTAATCACACATTGTCCACATAAACTATCTGGACCTATTAGGAGAATCATGCATTATGGCGGAGGCATACCAGTCGCCATAACGACATTTCTAGTTAAGCTCTGCTTTTTGTGCAAGTTCCCTCCATATCAATATCCCCATATTCTTTATACGTGGGCTATTTAAACCCACAGTGAATTTTTTAAACCCACAGTGAATTAATGATGATTATATAGATATGCAAATCATGTGTATTTATAATGTGTTTGTAGGGAAAATTAAAATTGTCTGGAAATACCGACTCGCTAAAAATTAGACTCGCAAAATTTATGTCGTATACATAAAGTACTTTTAGTCCTGTTTGATTCTATTCATGTCAAAGACGTCTTCCTTAGTCGTGGAAATAAAATTCCGAAAATTGATAAATATGAAGGCATGATTACTTTAGTATAACACTTACTTTTCTGAATGTAGGCCTACTGGTACCGCATTAATTTCCAAACTCTCCCTTTTGAAACTGCGGGTTCCGATCACAAGTGACAATGACGGCCACCCCCTGCGGATCACCTAACTTGTGAAGTCTCACCTATATAAGTAAATAGTTTTATGTTTCGTTATAATTGTATGTGCTTTGATTCATTTCCCTCTTCTTTTTCTTGTTTGTTTTTTGTTTGTTTGTTTGTTTGTTTGTTTGTTTGTTTGTTTGTTTGTTTGTTTGGGGTTGCCACGGGGAAGATATTTCGAATTCAATACCTGTTATCTCAGCTGTGGTCACAATCTAAACAATAAGAACACAGTACGTACGTACGGAAGAGTATTGTGTTCGCGCTTATGAAATAAAATGTGAAATCATACGAAAATTAAACAGGACAGTGAATTATTGGGTATAGTGACTGAATCAATTGTCAGCGCATTCCGACCTATAGGCCTATGCACTGGTTTTATAAATTTCTTCTGAGCTAACTTGCAACAGGATCTGTGACGAGTGAAATCACGTCCAAGTTCTTCGGCTGGTGCAGTGAAAAAAATCTAAAGTTAATATTTCTGGTGGCACTTCTGGGTTTCATTCACTATCATTGGCAAAGAAAAATACATGTAAATAGATAAATTAAGGCCTTCAGTGCAACTTTCTGGTGCCACTTCGGATTTCTTCAGCTGACACACGCCAAAAACAACAACAACAACAACAACAACAACAACAACAACAACAACAACAAAAACAAGAACCTATGGTACACCGGCATGCAATCACCTTCGAATCGATAAACAACGACAAACAAGTTAAATAACAAAAAAAGTCTGTGTTTTTGGTCGGGTGACACTTCCAGTGTAAACAAAAACTACAAAAATATAAAAGTGGGACCCCAAGTGGTTACACCATATTCCTATGTACTGGCATTGCAATGAAAAATCCCCCTCCCCAGAGCTACCAAGTCTCACGCATTCTGCGTGAGACTCAAGCATTTAGGGTCTGTCTCACGATCTCACGCATGGCACCCATTTTTCTCACGCATTTGGCGAAGTCTGCAACTTGAGCCTATAATATGGAGCATATAGCTGAAAAGATTGAAGTGATAGTTGCAATTGAAGGTATATTTCCCTTACGTCTTTCAAAATAAGTAAAAATTGATCACTTTAATTGAAAAAGCTCCCTACCGTGGGAGGCCACAGGGGGAAAAAAACCCCTCCTACACCCTCGCTTGCGCTCACATTCGCGCGCCGAGATGCCGAGCGATGCAGAGTCATGAAAATCTCACTCATAAATTTTTTTTGAACTTGGCATCCCTGCCTCCCTATTGCGCTTCGCGAGTCCTGAGGCCCGATTAGTCTATATTACAGCAAATCCGTTTATAATGTTAAAACGATTCTAACATGTAGGGAAACATAGGAGTGTCGTTGTTATGATAGTACATTGCGGCATATGGACAGTAACTCGTTATTTTCCTTTAAATTAGAATTGGTGTGGTGATTTTGCCAACCCAGCCCCAGTTTCATATATATGCCCAAGATTATGGGCACTCGAACTGATCGAGTAATCAGCTTCTACGGGGCGGCATCATCATGCCTACTAGTACGATAATTATGTGTAACAAATCTATGGGTTCTGATGTGAGAAAATCTACGCAGTGTGAACTGGATTAGGAAGTTTGTTTGGTGGTTTTTTTTATCAGCAGAGTGGTTGACATTGTGATATTCTCTTCCAGAAAATTTAGTGTCATCATGCTCTGTCTATGCCTTTAAGAATACCAGGTAAGCAATTAAGATAAACACTGGTCGGCTCACATAACACCCCTCCTTGCAATGTGTAAGTTCCATAATTTTAGGATCATGAGGATTAATTTATTATGCGAAGTTCTGTATTTGAATGTGATTATACATATAGCGCATGCGCAGGCTATTGTGCACCATAAATTGGAAGCTAGGATCGACAGGATTACTGTAGTATACCCCAAACTCATCGATGAACAGGCCCTTTCCTTTACCATTATGTCGGAAAAGTACGTGAAGTATAGGCCCCTATTATCCTAGGCCCTATACTACGTGAAGTAGAATCGTCATAATGATGATCCTGCATGCTCTATCAGTAGGGTAGGGCCTACCAAAGAGCGTAGGCCCCTGATATCCTGCATGCTGGCTGGCTCGCTCCCGCGCTTGGGATCGAGGCGAGAGTTGGTCTGTATGGAGATCAGTCACCCAAGGGTGGTTATTACAATGACCTCTCTGTGTGCGCACAATGTTCAAAAAGGCCCTGGTATAACAGCTGTATGCATCGCTGAATGGCGAGCGCACAATCTCTTTTTGTGCGGCTTATGCTAGACATTCGAGTCGCGGGGCGCGGCGCAAAGCTGAAGTGCGCTGCGGCGTCAGCAGGCAGTGCCATAGCCAGTGCATGTGGTGTACAGTATAAGGAAAGGTTTACATCCGTTGACCCATTTGCGAGCTAGGCAGGAGAAACGACCTTCTTCAAGCTCCCTTTTCACAGAAAATATATTCCACCTCAAGCTGCAGTATATCGTCTTTAATCGTACTGTTGTTGGCAGGTATGGTATAAACGTGTATGTGTAGACGGTGCATGTAGAATGCCACTTTTCCGAGAACTTTGTGCTGACTTATTGGATTCATTGTTGACTGTGGGTGATATGGGAATGTGACTCTGTAAGGTGTGAAGGCTTACGGTGTACTGAGAATATCCACAATCATACCATGTCCATGATCCAAAGAGATCATACCAAAGAAACACAAACCGGAGAAATCTATAGTTGCACTATACACTGCATATGATGACAGGAAAGCGTTGTTGTTGTTGTTGTTGTTGTTGTTATTGAGTTTTTTTGGCGCTTTGTAGTCAGACTTTACTATTTTACGCCACTCTCTCCGTACGGTGCGTTTGTGCTTGTACCTGTGTAATTTGTGCTTGTACCTGTAGTGCAGAGCGCGCGCAATGTGCAGGAGGCGCATGGCACCGGCTGAACATGACGACTCGACTGGGCTGAGCTATGGGCCATGTAGTCTGGTTTCCAGACCCCTTGCCAACTGGACTCCGCGGCGACGAAGTCGCCGCCTTTGTCAAAGGCAAAGGCCTCTGCGGGACAAAATCAACACTTTAAACTTTTATTATTTCCCTCATATTTATGCAGTGCCAGCAGGATTATTATTATTTTTTTTACACTTGGTGTATGCATGTATAACCTAATGGAGATTCTCTGGAAACTTTTTTTTCTTTTCTTTTTTTACCTCAAAGGTCAAAAAGGTCAAAGATCAAGGGAAAGTGCTGAACTAACTTTTTCCTCCATATCTCGGAAGTGGCTCAATTTATACGAAACTTACTACATATTTATGCATGTTCTACCTGACAGTGATTATCCTAGATGAATTGTAGGGTCAAAGGCCAGATGAAAATGGTAACAATGTACCGGTGCAAGAATATAATCCTGAGGTCCAACAAAACGAAACATGTGATGTGTAGGGATGAATTTTGACCAGATTTGATCCCCTGAAAGCACAAGACCAATGAGAAAAATTCGGTCACGTATCTGTGGTAACGTATATGGTAGATCATGTTATTATGAGAGCGATATCTACCGAATATTTCTCACTTGTACTAAACTTTAATGTTGAATCGATACGTCATTCCGAGGAGTATTGTATAATATACAATTTGTCTGACATTGCAATATCTGTCGCAGTGGGTGGCGTGAAATGTATGTAAAGTATCTGTCCAAATAAAAACGTAGAAAACCGGTATTTCAAACATTGTATCGTATTCTCAATAAAAAGCTGTTGCACAAAAAATGTAAGTACTTGCAATGTATGAAGTATATTCTCATGGTTTCATATACACAGGGTCATTGCATAGTCTTGTGATTTTCGCAATGCTGTAACACTAAAGAAACTGGTGACGTATCTGGCGGTGAACTTGGCGACAGGTGTCAAAAGGCTATAAAAAAGAAGTCAATAAAAATTTTGGAACTTTTCGAGTATTGTGATTACCACATAATTATGATATGCTCATCGTCCATGCAAATGGTACATGTATTTGGAAAGTGTGTTTGTGGACGGAGAGGAGCAATAAAACATACAAGTAATTCTAAAATAGCCGGCGACACTGCGTTTTGGGGGTCTCAACGAAGTTTAACAGCAAAATTTTATTAAAAAAGGCAGACAACCGCATTTGATCGTGTTTATTTTTAACAAATAAAGTCTTCGTGATATATTATAAACATTTGTAGTATCTAATAGGTTTCAGGGAACCGCACACTGGCGTAGCCGGGGGGGGGGGGGGGGGGGGGGGGGAGGGGGGGCGATGGGGGCGGTCGCCCCCCCCCCCCCCCCCAAGATTTGGACCGGGGATTTGGGAGGCGGAAAAAAAAAAGGTGCGTGTATACTGTATGCATGCACATGAAGCGGGTCTCCTTTGCAACCTTTCATCAAATAAGATTTTTTTTTTTTGATATTTCACTCAAAGTGTGCACCAGATCGTTGAATTACAATTCAAAATATGCAAAATCTCTCGTGCTTGGGCGACCCCTCCCAAACCCTCCCCCTCTGTGCCTCTTTCCCTAGCTTAGTACACTTTTTAGATTTACAAAAAATTTGTTGAATAATTCTGAGTGCACAAGACTTATCACTTATATTCCGAAAACTCAAGGTTCCCTCATGTATAAGGGTAATTTCCCCTTTTAATCGACCCTTTCCTCCCTCAGTCCCCCCCCCCCCCATCATCTTTTTGTGTGTGTGTGATTTCCCAAATGTTGATTCCATCAAATATGCGTATACGAGATGTCTCAATTTCAACCTTAAAAAGGCAAAAGCTCCATCGGAAGGGAAGGGTGGAGATAACACTCGCCCACGCCTTCTCCCTGCTCGCCCCCCCCCCCCCTCCCTTTCGCCATGCATAGAAGTGGATTGTGGCTATACCCAGATCGCTTTATTTCGATTCTAAAAACGCAAAAGCTCCGCGAGCGGGAGGGGGAATCCCCCTTCCCCGAAGCTCTACCTCACTAGACTTTATACATACACACAGATGGTGCACATTCGGAATAAGAGCTAAATTCCTTGATTTTAACACTTCGATGAAAAAGTATTGTACCAAAAATTTGCACCAGATCGCTGAATTTCAGGTCTGAAAATGCAAAATCACCTTCGTGTGGGAGGGGAAGTATGCCCCTACCTACACCCTCGTGTGCATGCTTTTTCTGTTTGATTGCTGAACAGACAGTGTTCATGATATTCAGTGTAAGAATTACAAGAAGATTATTTAAATGGCCATTTTATAGGCAAATTGTTCAACAATAATCTACACCAAAATATACTGCAACCTTAAACAAGTGGGACTGTTTCAACTCGTTAAAACACGCAAAAACATGCATCAAATTGCACCATTTGCAACATCAAAATGCAAAAAGTTCTCACGTGGGAGGGGAGACACCCCCTCCCACACCCTCCCCTCCCCCTTCGTTCGCTCCGCTCGCTCGGGTTCAGTCGCGTTCATGATATTCAGTGAAAAGAATTAATACAAGAAGATTATTTAAATGATACAATTTTATAGGCAAATTGTTCAATAATAATCTACATCAAAATATACTGCTTCCTTAAACAAGTGTTACTGTTTCACGTCGATAAAACGCGCAAAAACATGCATCAAATTGCACCATCTGCAACATCAAAATGCAAAAAGTTCTCACCGTGGGAGGGGGGACACCCCCTCCCTTACCCTCCCCTCCCCCCTCGCTCGCTCCGCTCGCTCGGGTTCAGTCGCGTTCATGATATTCAGTAAAAGAATTAATACAAGAAGTGTATTTAAATCATACCATATTATACGCAAATTGTTCAGTGATAATCTACATCAAAATATACTGCAACCTTAAACAAGTGGGACTGTTTCAACTCGTTAAAAGACGCAAAAACATGCATCAAATCGCACCATGTACAACATCAAAATGCAAAAAGTTCTCACCCTGAGAGGGGGACACGCCCCTCCCACACCCTCCCCTCCCCCTTCGCTCGTTCCGCTCGCTCGGGTTCAATCGCGTTCATGATATTCAGTGAGAAGAATAAATACAAGAAGTGTATCTAAATTATACCATTTTATAGGCAAATTGTTCAATAATAAGCTACACCTGCTACCTTAAACAAATGGGACTGTTTCACGTCGATAAAACGCGCAAAAACATGCATCAAATTGCACCATTTGCAACATCAAAATGCAAAAAGTTCTTACCGTGGGAGGGGGGGGGGACACCTCCCTCCCCCCCCCCCTCGCTCGCTCCGCTCCCTCGCAGACTAACCCCCCCCCCCCCCCCCCCCAAGATGAAATCCTGGCTACGCCGTTGGAACCGCAAACTGTCATGGAATGTCGGCGACACCAAAAACACTTTTACTGAGAATGGGCCTTTAAGTCTTTTTTCCCTAGCAGCATAATCCAACGTTCTATAAAGTACAGTGTACTTGGCAGGTATTTCTACCAGTGTGATGGAATATGTAAATGGACACCATGCCCCCATTCTCAAAGCTACCCCCACCATAAGTTTCCAATGTTCTCAGGTAAGAGTCTGCAAGAATGCATGGAAGGTGAACTTGCGATATACTCAGGTGAGCGCGGACCCCCGGGTCTCTTGTTGAAAATTGGTACAGATATTACTATATGTAACGAGTAATTTGAAAGTGGAATATGATAAGTGATTTTATTTACAGAATCGTAATATATAGACACAGGGAGAAGGATAAGAATAACAGATAATTCTATAGGAGAGCATGCATTGCAGGGACCGAGACTGGCAAATAGAGTGTGATGTATGATTCTATTTTTCGACACGATTGATGCATTTACTGGGTAATGCGTGATTATAACATTTAAAACAGACAACGATAACAAAATGCTCCCATTCAAGTCGTAGCATTTACTATAGGCATTTCAGGATCATCTTAACCCTAACTTACCTGGGGGGGGGGGCATAATGCCCCCCCCCGACACTTCGCGCGATATCTCCGCAACGCGAGAACCCATCCACACGGCGATTGGTGACAATTTACCTTGAAGCCTTGCGCAACTTTTAAGACCAAATTTGCGACGTCCGGGTAGGCGGTTCCGAAGTTACGCAATCTTACTGGTGCATGTCAGACCGAAAATTGCTCAAAAACGTGATTTTGTGTAAAAAACCAACGCAAATTAGGTTTCTATCTCAAAATCACCATTGTATCATTATTTTTACTTTTAGTGATAAAAAGCAATTAATTTTTTGTTTCTTATGATTGAAATGGTGTCGCCAAAGATTCCCATTGAAAAAAAAACAATAAAATACAAAAAGTGAAAAAGCAGGGAAATACATAAGAAATTATAAAAACAATAAAATACATAAGAAATGAAAATTGATACACTGCAAAAAGTCCGATGTTGAATATGAAACACGGAGCTTGTGTTAAATTTTCGATGCTCATTTATGGTGTCAAATTAACACCCCCGGGTGTCATTTCAAAATATAAAACTGTTTTTTGAAGAGTTTCTTAGCAACTGCACTTCTTGTTCATTTTGAACTTAAACAAGACGATCAAGAATTTCCCGATAAAATACTTGATTTTTGAAAAAATGTGTGATCACATTTACACCACAATAACACCTGTTGGTGTGGTCTCCTATTGAAGCTGGACGGGTGTTATACCATTGATATTAACACCAGCAATATCAAATCAACACCATGCGGTGTCACTATTGAATAAACACCAGTACAGTGTCAAAATATCACCAGATACAGTGTCAAATTAACACCATGAAGTGCCAGGTGAACACTTTTCAACACCATCACAATATATTTTCTACACCTGTGGGTGTGGTCCTGTGTTAACACTTGGTCGGTGTTCATCCACACCCATGGCGTTAAATCTAACACCGATGTTTTACAGTGTACCAATTTTTTTTTTTCAACCTAATCAGAGTTCACCAGAGTTCAAGCAAAAAATTTAGAAGTTTGGGGGCTTTATTTAATGATTTACAGCCCAATTCTAATTTCATGCATGAATCAACATAATTAATTCATATAAAATAAAATAGAGTGATTTATTGAAATTTATCCTCACAGCGTAGTAGATTGCATCATGAGTGACTCGCGTGCCAATTTTCGTAACGAACGCGCGATCCGCGGCCGAGATCATGGGGGGGGGGGGGGGGGGGGGGGGGGGGGCATGATGCCCCCCCCCCCCCAGGACTTTAAAGCTCACAAAATAGCCCAGGTAAGTTAGGGTTAACGGAAGGTGAGTCATGAACACCAACACTGCTTCAAAGGAATACGAATCGAAGACAGTTGGAAATTGAATAGTTTTCTGTGTTGCACCTCAAAGTATTGGCCAGTTTGTATTATTTTATTTCGTATTGGTGTATGACTCCGTCGCAGCGAAATGAGTATACACAATTATAACAAAGGACGTTATAGAACAAACTATAGACAACTGCATACAATCCATGTCCGATTTGCATGTCCGATTTATTACCTTTATACTGTTGCTGAATATTATTATGTGAGCTTTGACACAATGAGGCTAACAATATAGACCAATTTTTTTTTTGTCATTATCATTTCGAATCTTTGCTGAAATGTCTTATATAGCCATTTTGTTTTTATCAATAAAAAAGAACAACTTTGATGACGCATTATGGCTCATTAAAGCTAAAGTCGCATTGCATATTAATAAAAGCATCCTTTGTTCTGTATTCGTCGGACGTCTCTGATAAGCTGTTTGCATAATAAGAGCAGTTTAGATAAGGGGGTACATGTATAAAGTATACTTTTGTTATAAGTACATTTAAAAGAGAGATTATATACCATTCGTTCCATCTGATGCTAGACTACAGAAATTCTACTCATCTTCTCCGCCCTTTCAGTTCAACCAAGAAACACAGGCAGCATGACGAAACGATCTTTCTCGGCAGCGTTCAAGCTCTCGATGGTAGAGTACGCAGAGAAGTTCGGAAACCGTGCAGCTGGACGTCGCTGCAGGATCGACGAATCTACGATCCGACGATGGCGCGCCGATAAGCCCAAACTTGAGTCGATGCCCAAGCATATGAAGTCGAGAATGTCGGCGCGTTGGCCGGCATTGGAGGAGAAGCTCCTTAGATGGGTGAAGGAGAGACAGGCGGCGGGACACGCAGTGTCTACAAAGGCTCTTCGAAATCAAGCTATGGTGATTGCCAAAGAGACGAATGTGACGAAATTTCTTGGGAGCGTTTCGTGGGTTTTCCATTTTGTGCACAAGTACAACCTGCCCTCCATCGGCAAGCATAGCCACAACATTGGCAAACCACAGCGCAAGTGCGGCACCAAAGATGACAACTGTGAAGATGTTGTCGCACCCGACTCTGATGACGACCCCAACAGTGACGAGGATGAATTGGCATGTATGTGGAGATGATTTAATGTGCTTGGTCTTACGTTTCCTCAGAGTTAGCTATTGGGTGAATTTAGTCTCCACATAGTTGGGTCATTCTTTTGTAGGACAACACAGGTAATGTTCATGAAGTAATATGAACATCAATACATTATTGATATGCATGGCTCGACATTAGATGTGGCCCGTGGCCACCAGAAAGTGACGCCAGAAAAAGTTGTGGAGGCTTCACTTTCATAGAAAGATATGTTTCAGTGAGTGACGTGATAAGGCCACCCAAAGATTCATTCAGAATAAATGAGAATAAGTCGGCTCAATCCGTAATAACTGCAGGCACATTTCAGGTTAGCCAGATTGCTGCTAGTCTTCATAAATCCACACAGTGCATAGTCAGTCATTTTCTGCCACATTTTAGCCACTCTATTTCTTTTTCCTTACGGCAAAATTTTGTCTATCCTCCAAAAAGAACTGGGTATACATCCATATATGCTAGATACGTTGTATAACTATTTCATGAATATGTGGTGTCCGGTGGAAAATAAGGTTATACCACTATTCAATTCCATTGAATATGTCAAGGCATATAATACAGTTACATCAGTATAATGATGTGGTATTTGAAGACCTTTGTATACCTCCTTCCAATTTTAATGTATAATTACCATGTTTTTAATTATTTTAGGCTTTTGTTTTGCGTTTAAAATTTTTCCTTCTTCTTAGTCACAATGTGTTTGAGATATTTGAAGAAACATGTGAACTTTATCTTATCTGTCAATTTTCTGATAATTGCATTGCAAAGTTTTATTAAATGATTAATCTTTCAAAGCTTTTCTTTTGGGGGAACCAAATAATATCACTGTCGGGCTTCCAAGAATAAATGAATAGTGTCGAGCGTAATTGTTACATGAATAAATCACACACGTAATAAAAGAACATTGATCCTCTCATCCCTGCACTTGCACTGTAAACCTGTCTTTTCTCTTCTTCCACTAATTACTGATTATGATATGAACATTCTTCTGATAACAGCATTGGCCATATATACTGCTCACACATGTGCCCTTAATCTCTAGGGTGTACTTTTCGTGCAACGGAATTTGAACCGAGACTATGAGGGGTTTGTTCGACTACTCTTTCCCTCTGTCTTTCGCTTTGGACTGCTCAGAAATGTTTTAACATAGGTCACAAAATGTCTTGTAAATCCTAGAAATTTGATCGAATTCCCGGGATATCCTCTGTATTCACAATATGATTCAATTTTGAAAAGTGGAAACCTTAACCCGTCTCAGTCTCTACCCTATAACGCCCGTACCTTATCTGGAAAGAACAAAATAAAAACAAGCCACAAGTAAATTACAGACTAGCAATGTCATTTTATGCACCGTTTTATCAAAAGATACAATTGATTTTAAATGTCCTTACCACACAGGCTGCCATAGACTTGCAGTTTAAATCAACGATAATCAATTTTAACTCCTCATAAAACAGGGCCCAGCCCTGTCAAGCGGTATTATGCTGTTGAAATTATTTTCTATTAACGGTTCTGTAACTTCTGTTTTCTAACGAGTAAAGTTTAAAGTTAGTGCATTGTGTTAAATACCTGCTTGCATGAGATGGGGGAGAAGCGTTTGCTCTGATTAAAGCTCACCTTCAGGGGAGGGGAACGCCCGGTGCGCTCCCCTGGATCTGCCACTGCTCTTGTGCTTTGTGGTCACAATGATGCTGCTATACAAAAACTTCCTTCATTAAATATTTGTACACTTTTGACGCTGTTTCCTGGTTCGATGGATCGGGGCATGAGTTATTGAGTATAAATAATGTAACGATGTAGGCCGGTATTGGTCATGATATAACTAGTCTATCAATACTTTGTACTGATTAAAAGAAAATCGCGATTATTTCCGTAAGATGGGTTTAAAGGAATCATACAGTTTTGGTTGAGACCTAATTTCAAGTTTCTAACACTTTTTGGTGAAATAATGAGAAACCTCTTCTGAAATATGAAAGAGCATGTAATTCTATGAGGAATTCAACGGTATGTGATGAAAATTGGTTTTGAAATGGCTGAGATATCCAAAAAAGAGCGATTCTAATAAAGTGTGGGACCCACACTTTATTACGATCGCTTTGTTTTACTTTGTTTTTGGATGTTCAGTCATTCCAAACCCGATTTCCATCAAATAAACCTTGAATTCCTCTTAACCCTAACTAGGCCGGGCTATTTAGGAAATTGATAGAGCCGGGGAGGGGGGGGGGGGGGGCTCCCAGGCCCCCCCCCCCCCCTCCAGATCTCGGCCGTCGACCGCGCGATTGCGACGAAAATTGGCACACACATTCCCTATGATGTAATCTAAAATACCATGAAGTTAATTTTTCAAAAAATTATCATTTGTGCTAAATTATGCTAATTTATGCATAATGATGCATGAAATCAGACTATTTGGTATAAATCACAAAATATAGCTCAAAACAGGCACATTTTTTGTGTAAATATTCTTTTTAGTGTCCTTAGCAAATGTATTGAAAAAAAATTGTGATATCAGAAAAAATTCTTAAGTATTTTATTGTTTTTTGAATTTATTATGTATTTCTTTGTTTTTTCGACTTTATGTTTTTCATTGTTTTTTCGATGAAATTTGTCCCCGACATTGCTCTGAACAAGAAAATATGTTATTCATTGATTTTAATCAATAAAACACCAAGATAATCATGCTTTTATGAAATTTGCCTGTAAGCACAGTTTGCATTTAAATTGTACAGGAATTCACGTTTTTGAGCAATTTTTGGCCTGACATGCATGTACATATTTATGCGTAACTTCGGAACCGCGCGCCCGGGCGTCGCAAATTTGGTGTCAAAAGATGCGGGAGACTCAAAAGAAAAAAGTCATGAAACGTCGCGGCGATAGCTTTTTGGGATTGCGATACATCACTCGGAACGTCGAGGCCCCCCCCCCCCCCCCCCCGGCCTAGTTAGGGTTAAAATGGTATGCTCTGTACTGTATCATAAGTGTTTTCTTGGTATCTCGCAAAAAGTTAAAAGCTCAATTTTCATCTCCACCAATACTGTACCATCCCTTTAAACAACGATGGAGAGGCACAACAACAATGTTCCCGTTCACGTTGTAACATTAGCTACGCGTATTTATTCAGGATCATCTTAACGAAAGGTGAGTCATGAACACCAACACTGCTTCAAAGAAATACGAATCGAAGACAATTGGAATTTGAATACTGCGTTACGCCTCATTGGCCAGTTTGAGGTTTGTTTGTTGTTTTCTCATACACTATACTTTATGACTCCGCCACAGCAAAATGAGTAAATATCCCAAAAGAATCTGGAACAAATTATATATAAGTGCATACAACCCATGTCCGATTTATTACGTTTATACTGTGGCTAAATATTTCTGTGAGCTTTGACACAATGAAGCTAACAATTAAGACCATTTTTTTTTCATTATCATTTCGAATCTTTGCTGAAATGTCTTATAACCATTTTGTTTTGATCAATAAATATCATGGAAAAAAACATAAATGACACATCTCGTCCAAGCTATAGTCGCATTGGATATTGCTAAAAGTATCTTATGTTATTCAAATATGCAACGGAAGTCTCTCATAAGCTTACTACTAAGTGTTACTTTGCCTAGAGGCAATTAGGAAAGTTTAAAAGAGAGATCACCATTCGTTCAATTTGGTGCTAGACTACGGCAATTCTACTCATCTTCTCTGCCCTTTCAGTTCAACCAAAAAAGACAGGCAGCATGACCAGACGATCTTTCACGGCAGCGTTCAAGCTCTCGGTGTTCGCGTACGCAGAGAAGTTCGGAAACCGTGCGGCTGGACGTCGCTTCGGGGTTAACGAATCTACAATCCGACGATGGCGCGGCGATAAGGCTTTACTTGAGTCGATGCCCAAGTATAAGAAGGCGAGTAGGGGCAAAGTGGCGCGTTGGCCGGCATTGGAGAAGAAGCTCCTTAAATGGGTGAAGGAGAGACAGACGGCGGGACACGCAGTGTCTACAAAGGCTCTTCGAAATCAAGCTATGGTGATTGCCAAAGAGACGAATGCGACGAACTTTGGTGGGAGCATCTCGTGGATTTTCCGGTTTGTGCACAAGTACGACCTGTCCTCCATCGGCAAACATGGCCGTAACATTGGCAACCCACAGCGCAAGTGCGGCAACGAAGATGACAACTTTGAAGACGTTGTCGCACCTGACCCTGATGACGATGCCGCACCTGACCCTGATGACGATGCCGACTATGACGAGGATGAATTGGCATGTATGTGGAGATGATTGAATGTGCATGCTTTGTCTTACGGGTCGTGAGAGTTAGCTATTGGGTGAAATCCCCACTCACCTGGGTCATTCTTTTGTAGGACGAACAGGTCATGTTCATAAAGTAAACGTCTTTTACATTATTAGTGGCGGATCCAGGGGAGCGGATCGGGTGCTTCCCTCCCCCTTATTTATTTTTTTTTTTTTGGCAAAAAAAAAAAAAAAAAAAGGAAATGAAAAAAAAAATTGATCCGCCCCTGATTATCAATATGCAAGGCTCGGCATTAAATGTGGCTTGGGGCCACGACAAAGTGCCACCAGAAAATGTTGTGGAGGAACCACTCTTATAAAATTTTATGTTTCAGTGACGTGATCAGGCTACCCAAAGATTTGCGATGCCAACATTCCTTTTCTCATTCAGAATAGATGAGAATAGCTCTTGGCTCATTCAGTCAGCAGCCATTTCAGCTAAGTGCTGCGACTCGTCAGGTAAGCCAGATTGCTGCTAGTCTTCATGCCACACAGTCCGTAGTCAGTACATTTTCCGCCACATTTTGACCAAGCTATATTTCTCTTTTCTTACGGCAAAATTTTGTCCATCTCCAAAGGATGCACATTCTGAAGCTCAAAAGGTAAAGGTTAAATGCTCAAAATTTTACTATTTCCCCCATATCTATGCAATGCCTGAAGATATTTTCTTGAAACTTAGTTTATACATCTTCTACCAAATGACGATTCTCCAGAGAGAGTTTTCATGGAACGTAGTACATAGGCCTTCCATCCATACGTACTGACTGGCAGTGATTATCAAGGGAATTTTGGGTCATGGGTCAATGTCACTGGGGTCAAGGGTGAAGGTCAACTCCTAAAAATTTCATTGTTTCCCCTCATATTTATGCCGCAATGCCCGCAGCATTTTTGTTGAAACTATACCCAACAGAGATTCTCTTGGGTACAAGTTTCTTGCTAAATGGTCTAAGGTCAAGTGAAAGTGCTAAATCTCACTTCTTCCTCCTTATCTCGAAAGTGACTCAAGATATCACCATGAAACTTAGTACATTTTACATACTTATGCATGTTCTACCTGACAGTGGTTGTTAAGGAAATTATAGGGCCATGGGGTCAACGGTCAAGGGTTAAAGGCCAGGTTAAAATGCTGTCATTTTACTAATACTGAAATTACATTTTTTCCAATGCCTTGAAAGTCGTAGACATAGAATAACCATTCGTCCAATTAAATCTACAAGCTGTAGTTCAAGGAAAGTAAAAATTCAACACATCTGTGACAAACCTGTCATTTTGCTATTGTACTAAACATGCGTAACTGTTATCAAACATTGTCAAGACGTACTATAGACCTATAGGAGAACCCTGCATTATAGTGGAGGCATACCAGTCGCCATAGCGACATTTTTAGTTGTTGGCTGTTTTTGTTTTGTTTTGTTTTGTTTTGTTTTGTTTTGTTTTTGTTTGGGTTTGTGTGTGTGTGTGTGTGTGTGTGTGAGTTGGGGGGGGGGGATGTTCGGGGACTGAGGCTCCTAACGGTGGTCTGAGGTCTACGTTTTGCAACCACGGGAATGCGCTTGTCATAACGGCCGCGGATGGGCCGCCCTCTGGATCATCACCTCCCTCCCTCATGATGTGGTCATCTGTGCCGCTTGCGCATTCCTATTTTTTGCGGGAAAGGGGCATAGGCCTATTTCAGGAGCTCTAATCACGAAAATTCGCTGAAGTAGGGGTAATTAGAGGTGATTACCACAATATTCCCCAAATATTCCTGAAATAGGGTTCCGAATGTGGGAGTGTTTAAAACCATTTTTTTTTTTAGAAAACCGAACATGCATTTCTATTTTTCTGTAAATATCTTTTTTTGTGCCTCCGCCACGAAGTGTCGCCGGAGGCATTACGCTTTCGGGTTATCCGTCCTTCCGTAATGAATTTTGTGGACAGCGTAACTAAAAAACCGTTTAAGGTATCCTAATGAGACTGATAATATGTTTATACATGAGTGGACAGAGTTGAGCCTATCAACGTTTGGGTGCTCATGATCAAAGTCAAAGGTCAAGAGGTCAAGGTCAAATGTTTACAATTTCACTATTTTCCCCATAGGCCTATCTATGCAACGCCTGAAAGTTTTTTTTCCTTGAAACTTGGTGTATACACGTGATACCAAATAAAGATTCTCCACAGAGTTTCAAGCCATTAGGTCGAAGGTCAAAGGTCAGAGGTCAAGTTAAAATGTTTTAATTTCACTTTTCCTTTTTTTTCTCTTTAGCTCTCTTTAACTGGGCCTTTTAAAAAAATATAGTAGTAGCCAATATAGGCTTCTCTATATTGTTGAAAAGGTTGAGAAGCACTGATCTATATAGGGCATAATACCTGAAGTTCGTGATCTCGTGGCGTCCAGATGCGGACACCTGAAATCTCGACATTTAATGAGTTTGTACATGTGATGTACTTTTTATTTTGTTGTCAGATTTTAAATGTTTCGGGAGTTTCTCTCAAGCAGTGTTCCACTTCGTCGTAGTTACTTCCGTTCAGTATTTTTACGTTTTTTCACTGAAACTGCTGTTCTTCAGGTCAGTTCTTCAAGGTTATGTCCGGATCCCGCTGTACAGCATCGTCGTCCAAAGGTAGGCTTATACATCTGTAGTGCTTCTTCTGATGTGCATGCTCCGTGTATATTATTAAATGAGATGATTGTTTTTTTAATGTTAATCGATATTAATGATAGTTGATCATAATGTTTGCAGGGCTGTCAACTCTCACACATTGAGCGTGTGAGACGCACACAATTCGCCGAGTGCTGACTGCCTCAATGTGCAAAAATGAATTCTTACGCCGAATCCCAGGAAGCATAAACACAAATATCCTTAAAACTTATACCAGTAATAACAATGAAACGTGAATGCATGTATTTTTTTTTCCAAATTCATTTTAGTACATCAATGTTGCTTCTATGTCAGATGTGTGTTGAAACCATGCATGGCTTGATACTCGTAGTATACCTAGACTGCACCATTGAAATGTAAGTTTGTCAAAGCTCCCTGACCTTGGCAGGGAAAAGCCCCCTTCCACACCCGAGGTCACCCTCCACACCCGAGGTCCCCCCCCCCCAAAAAAAAAGAAAACAAACAAATAAAAATAAAACCGAAAACAAAAACAAAACAAAACAAAACAACCCAACACAAAAAACGGTCGCTTCTCTCCCTCGCAAGGGTCTCACCAAGGTTGGCAGCCCTGTGTTTGATGTTATAACCGTTATTCATTTGACTGAACGAAGTCACATTTGGATGTGTTACATTTCTTACTATCTCCAGGATTTTGTTTACATCATTGAGCGGACGGTCCTGCAGGGCGGTGTTGTTACATATGCCATGGCATTATGTAAACCTAAAAAATGTATAGTTCTCTTGTCGATATTTCCCCACTGAAAACAAAACAGACAGCAACATTGATTCTCGGTTTCGAGATTAACTCCCATCATAATATCCCCGTGCATAATTTAATAAGGGTTGAAACTTATCTGCCATCCATCTGCCTTGTTAATTGGGCTTTATGATGTCTTCTTGGAGTAATTTCAAATTGATGAAATTTTTGCGTCGAGGTGCTACAGCTTATTAAAGTGTATCTTTCTTTTTGTTGTTGTTTTAAACAATATATTTCGATTCCATCATTCTTCCTTAATTACAATTGAACATTTAGTTATTATTTGCTAGCTGTGTGACATTTCAAACATATTACAGAATGTTACAAATTCAATGATTCTTGGGACTGTCGTGTCAAATTTCTAATCAGAAGGTCTACAATACACAAAATACACAGTAATTGCATTCATATTGGCCCCGCAATAATTATTAAATGTTATATGTAATCAATTCTTGATGATATGTACAATAAAGGCCCTACAATACAAAAATAATACCCGTAAACTGCATCCATACACTCGTGAAAGTGGTCAACAAAAAGCCTACAAAATGTACATGATCAATGTCTGTACAAAATGTCCATACCTATACAAAACATTACCCCTTCAACGCTCACCCGGACCACCTCATCTTATTCCCACTCATAAGGAATACTTCACTCTATTCAGCTCTTTGGGTTCTCTGATTGATAGAAATACAGTACATCACATGCATCTGCAAAAGGCTTCACACGGGCGCTACGTACTGTAGTACACGTACTGTGAACCATTTCCCCCATATCGTTAATACAGGGTAGAAACATCAACATCTGTAAACTATTCAACTAAACAGAACAAAGACGAAAATGACAATTTTTCGTCACTTTTCGTTTGTTTGAACATTCTAGTTCAGGTTTGAGGACTGAGATCAACGTCTATAGAACACCAGCGCGTTCGTGTGTACGTGCATGAACTCTCCCTGCGCTTGACCCGTGAGGAGATTTCCAGGTCAGCGCCGGGCCGATTTTATAGGCATGCGTACCGTACGCACAAACAGTTTGTTGTAGCTGTGTGTTTTCATCGCGGCGGCGACTGTCGGTATCAAAGGGTTCGGCGAGAAATATCAGCAAAGTCATTCGAAAAAATCATGCGATGTTCATAATATACGGCTGTGTGTATTCAACCACTTGATTTTTGCTAAACTTTATTTGAATTCTAGCCGTTTTTATCTCCAAATTGAAGATACCATGTCCAGCTTTCAGTCGCCGAACAAGCGGGTGAGGGCGGATGCGACACCCGAGGGTAGCCCGAGTACGTCTAGTAGTAGTGCGCAGTTGGCTGGAGGGGGCAGCGACGTGTTTGCCAGCCCGGGGGCAGCAGGGAGTTCGTCCGCCTACGACCGCGCCAACCAGCATGCCTTGCTTCAACGCCGGTTCACGATGTCGGGGGAAGAAATGGTGGATTCTGTCAGTAGATTGGCAGAAAGAGGTGAAGGCTTTGGAATGGTTGGAGAGGGCAAATGTATCGCCGTGTTCACAAGCGGTGGTGATTCACAAGGTGAGTGGAGCTAGAAGTCTACGTGTAGGCAAAGTGGGGTGGACCCCCATCATCATCACATCATTATCCATCAATCATCATATCATTATCATCATCAGTATACAGAAGTAGTCTAGCAGTAGGTAGTCCTGTGAAGACTTTCAGTCGTTACGTTCCTTCATATCGTGTAGAACATGATCTCATTCACAGTAATACACACTGCATTTATAATACAGTGACATTCCTACTTTACTGTAAAATTTAATAGTGATCGTATACGGTACATAAACATGATTTTAAAAAGGCATGTGAATTATAGTTTCATACCATTACTTTAAAGCATCAACTAGTATTCAGTAACACAAAGGAGTATTTAGACTGCTTTTCATTAAAAGCAAAAGATGAATTTTTGTGGAATTCTCTTTAGATTCTTTTTTGTTGTCTATCTGTGACATCACCAAGACACAAGAGTGTTGAAGCCCCCTGGACACTCCAGTGATGGGATGGAGTGGGGGCACCAAAATTTGTAACTTTTGAGTATGGACTGTCCAGTTTTCCTTAAACTTCACCAAGTGATGTGTTCTAGATTTATACTCTTAGTAGTTTATACCAGTACTGACTGTATTGCCACATTCACTCAATCGATTAACATACACTTTGTACCGGTGTTGGATTTCATTTCAGGGGTGGGAAGTATAGAAGAGTTGATTCATCTTCCATCTTGGTCGTATAGAATATACAGTGTACAAGAATGTAATGAATTGTGTTTGTGGTTGCGTATTATTATTTTATCAGGTATGAATGCGGCAGTGCGAGCAGTGGTTCGAATGGGTATCTATGTTGGCTTCAAAGTGTACGCCATACATGAGGTGAGACACTAAACTTACTTCAACTTGGGTATACATGTAGGCTGATACATGTGTACATTTATGCCTGCAATATGATACAATGTCACTGCAACATACTATGAATTTCGAGGTGTGTTGAAGGATTGCATTGTATCTAGTTTACAGCACTAACAAACAGACTCTACATTCTGTAACAAGGAATTGCTTAATTGCTCAGGAACAGACCTACATATGTGCTTGTTGGGGATGTTACATTCTCAAGTCATCTACCTACAATTAGCTGATACTTTGCAGTTCATCTGGTCACACACAAATTACAAAACTGTGTACATATATACTGGAATTGATACTGGATTGTCAATGGATTTTATTGAAAAAAGCTGTTGGGATATTCCTAAAAAGACAAAAGACAGACACAAATCAAGTTTGTTTGTTGTTTTTTTTTGACATAGAAATCTGATAATATTGGTAGCAAGATTACATCATTATCCATTTGTGACTGATTGCAGTAAGGAAGACGAGCGTTATTAGATGTTGATTGGGAATGACCACATTCTGTGGATGTAGTTCAGCCCTGGACATGAACAATGTTGTTGTTAGAACTCTGGCTCTTAGATGTTTCAAACTGGCCAAATTTTATTCATTAGATTTTAGTAAATGCAAATTCTTTTTGATTGAGAATGACCAAAATATAAAAACAACTGCAGAAATCTTGCTACATATATATATATTGTTGGGACCGCCGAGTTGGTACCCAAGACAGTTAGAGTTAAACTCTAAGGGACGTACACAAGAAGAAACCAGGCAACCAGTCATTTCGATGGTTCATGTCTCAAAAGTAGTCTTTTCTTCGAGCTCGCAAGATTACATAACTATGACAAGCCAGTGCTCATTCCAAGACTCCTCTTTTACTCCAGTCAGCGTCCCAAGATATACTCCTCAACACTCACTCTTAATTTCTTACAACAAAGCATCATTCATCACCTTCTTGTATACAATGACTGTATTCTACAGTGACCATTACCAATGACCATTTGTGGTCTGGTCTGGGGACAGGGAGTCTACTTGGCGGTGATAAACTCTAGGGGGCTCGTCCGTGGTAAGGGGAAAGGAAGAACCACAGATACAAACAATGTTCTCAGTTAATGTGTCCGCCCATAAGACTTGCCCTACCAACTTTCAAGTGGAGTCCCAATTTGCCTAACTCTGGGACCGTAACAATATATATATATATATATATATATATATATATATATATATATATATTATATATATTGTATATATATATGAAAGCTACATCCCGTTCAGCCATAGATACAGATTGTGAGACAAATATTATGTTACAGACTTGTGTTGCTGGTACCACATTTTTATTTGTTTTTTTATTCTATATTAAAAAGACCTACATGTAATATATAATCGTACATTTAGACAGAAATCCCATTCAATCAATACACCAGCATTTACCGTTTTTCTGTTTTCTGTAAAGCAGATATTATCCTTTAGTACCATTGTCATTGTCTTGTACTCCCAGATATTTTCTGTGCAGGATTCAGATATGCCAGTGATTCCAATTCATATCATATCAAGATGCAGATATTAGACTCATTACCGGGCATGCATTCTGTGATGTCTCAAAAGTGTGAAAGATAGCACAGTATGTGGGTCTTCATTACAGAACATAATATATTGCACTGCACATATTGAAGCTACCAGCAAATGTTCATTATTGCAATGTCATCATTATGTTGTCTCCTTCTCCATGTTTGACCTAGGTGACATGTATTGATAGTTTTCGCATGACACCTAAAATTTGGGTCTAGGGCAATTACCCCCCATGTGGGCAATTGCCCCAGACCTTCCCTTGGCCCTAATCCTAATCCTGAACCTAATTCTACGTAACCCTAACCCAAACTCCTAACCCTAATAGTGTCAAAGACCTAGACTATGAATGACCTCGATGGGTGTGGTTGGTTATAAGGAGTATCAATACTTCATGCTGTGCACTGTGCCTAAAAGTATTAGGAATGGATCTTACGTTCAAACCTTTATATGCGTTCACATATAATTGTTCTCTTAATGCCAGACCATCGCAGGTTTATGTACAGTGTAGTTGTGAGGTTTTAAGCATTTTGTAGTGTGTGTGTGTGTGTGTGTGTGTGTGTGTGTGATCACATGTTTGATTCTCACAAGAAAATTAGGCTTTGAACAATACAAGAAGTTGTATTCAGTTGAAAAAAAAAAATGATAATTGTTATCTAAGATTTCATTCTAGTCAGCATGCCTCATTTTTGTCTGTGTATGTGGCTTGTGATTTAGTGTATTGATTTTTTTTTTACTGTTTGCTTGAAGTTTCCACTTGTTTACATTGACTTGTAGCCTGCCTGAATTTATATCCACTCACAAGTAACTTGGCTTGATGGAAAACACTCGGCCTGATTGATGTCACCACCAATCATGTAAATTGCCATCACAAATGACCACCAGTTGAACTGATGATTGAACTTGATTGTACTGATTGAAGCTGGCCAAGACTGATGTCCACTTGTAACTTGCCCTGACCTGTGTTCACCACACATACCTTGCCCTTATTGCTATTCACTTCTCTCTTACACTTCCTGTATAACTTCATGGTAACCCAAGTAGTTTCCTATTTCCTTCCTTTGTTACGTGCACAACGTGATCAAATTTTCTGGATTCTCGAAATGTCACCGACCTTTATCCCATTGGACAAACAAGAGTACATGTATTGTGATGTCATCAAAATTTTTCACTTGTATTTTCCCGATGTCTGCTAACTATGAATCTGAAACACATTCTCTGAGGTAGTTATGATTTTACAGGATTTGGAAATGCTGCGCTACTTGTAGGAGAAAGTGTAGCATGACAACAACAAAAAAGGGGGGAGTATGAGAGAGAGAGAGAGTATATTTTAATCATTAAGCCCTAATTCCACAAGCTATCATAATTTCTACTCTGTACTTTGTTTAAGTTTGAATTGCTTCATATCGTATTCTACCACATTTTATTTCATATCTGCTGCTGCCAAGATTACAATCCATGTAAATTGTGTCATATTGGTGTTCACCAAAATCAACCAGGTTACTAATAATTTTCTTTATTCTGTGGTCTTTTCGTCAATTTGTGTTCCTCACTGTGACAGGGTTACCAGGGAATGTGTGATGGAGGTGACCACATCAGGGAGCTGTCTTGGTCTGATGTCTCCAACATCATTCAGTTGGTAAATACACAAATGAATGAAATCTAGTGCAGTTTTTCTAATATTTCCAACTGTATTAAGACCTACACAGGCTTCCCCCATCTGTCTGACATTCATTGTATCTATGTAGAGCTCCAGTCATGTGAATCCAAACTTGAATATATTGATGTAATTTTAACACTGCATAAAAGCAGTAATGGACAGGAAATACCATAGATTCTAACCTTTGCATTATGTATGTGCATTAATGACAATACATTTGTATTCGTCACAACTGGAGAATCCTAAGAAATTACAATGACATACATTGTAACACCATACGTATATTGTATAGCGAGTCTAATTATTTTGCGAATCGGGACTTCCCAACAATTTTACGAGTGGTTAAATTCGCGATTGTGGAGTAGAGTACCAGTACTAAATGAAGAAACTCATACGTGCATGTCACATTCATGGGATGAGAGTCAATATTTTCACGTTTCTACATTCGTGAATAGCACCCAACTAGCGAAATTCAGAAAAATAAAAACCTCGCGAAATATTCGACCTGTACAGTATACCAAAATAACATTACACATGAGCTAATGCCAGCCTATAGCAGATTCAGATTATGCATTTAACAATTAAACACAATTGCACATTTGCTGTTGATGTAATTCTAAGTCATAACAAAGTTGTGTTTCACAGGTACAATCAGTGGTACATGTGCACACTGTACATTCGTTAACATTGAAGGCATTTGAAGAAGTATAGATTTAATTTGATTGATACAATGCTAGTAAGAGTATTCCTGTTATAGAATAGATACTAGAAATTCTCAACTATTCATAGTGAAAAGAACCCTGTAAGATATCATCGATGAGCAGTGATTTGTCTTAACAACCATAGTCATGCCATGATATCAAAATCACTAAATCTACTTTGTATAGATCACACTTATTCATCCGTGAAATGAATGTCTTTCTGATGTGATTGTAAATAAAACTTCAGGGAAAAATACTGATTGTTGATATACATGTATAATGATTTTCAAAAACATTTTTAGGGTGGAACTGTCATTGGCAGCGCTCGCTGTAAGGACTTCCGTGAACGAGAAGGTCGCAAGAATGCTGCCCTCAACCTGGTCAAGAAGGGCATCAACAACCTGGTGGTGATTGGTGGTGATGGCAGCCTGACAGGCGCTAACATCTTCAGGCAGGAGTGGGGAGAGTTCATCACTGAGCTGCAGAAAGAGGGTGCTATGTCTGTCTTTGGAAAATATGTTTGCATTGTGTGATCTCTGGTTTTATCTTTGTTTTATTAAAGGGATAGTACAGTATTGGTGGAGATGAGAATTGGGCTTTAAACTTTTTGCGAGATACCAAAAAAAAACACTTATGATATACTCCAAAGCATACCATTTTAAGAGGAATTCAAAGTTTATTTGATAAAAATTGGGTTTGGAATGACTGAAGCATCCAAAAACAAAGTAAAACAAAGCGATTGTAATCAAGTGTGGGTCCCACACTTTATCAGAATCGCTCTTTTTTGGATTTCTCAACCATTTAAAAACCAATTTTCATCAAATGTTGAATTCCTCATAGAATTGCATGCTCTGTCATATTTCATAAGAGGTTTCTCATTATCTCACCAAAAAATGTTAGAAACCTGAAATTAGGTCTCAACCAAAACTATTCGATCCCTTTAATCATATCTTCTTTAATTTTGTCCCTGTTGATGAGTTTCCTGAACCAATTAGGCCTCAAGATGAAATCAGCTGGTTCCACTTTTTCCCAGACCAATGATTTCTATTTGTCATCAATGCGGAGCTTTCAGGTTTGATTGATCTCTGAAAATTTTGTTCTTCTTGCTTTTTAGCATAGGTATTCACACACACACACACACACACACACACACACACATTCATAACTGCACATTCTAATGTAACTTGAGATGGGATCACTCTAGTTCCTGGTGTGTAGGAAAGTGTAATGCCCAGTATGATATCTCGGACTAGACATATGATTCTTGGGGAATGATACTTCATGAAATGTTGGTTGAAGATGTTTATGGGATTACAAGAACTTTATTTACAATGAAATTTGAATGTATATTCTCCATTCTCTATAAAATCAATCAGCCAGGGAATATAAACAGGGCAGACAGATACCACATACTGGTACTAATTGTAAATTGTATGCATTGTACACTCCTCTCTAACACTTTCATCAGCACATGACGCATCCCTCTTGTTGGTAGTTCTAAGCAGAATGTCATGCTGCAAAGAGATGCTGATTTTAAAGATAAAATAAAAAATGATCGTGTGTCTACAATGTAGTATGATGCAAAAGTGTGAAAGATTAGCACACCCAGTCTCATGTCTGTGGTGTCTTTCCTATTGAATTTGCAGAAAAGATCACAGCAGCTGAAGCTAAGACCTGTGAGTACCTCAACATTGTTGGGATGGTGAGTTCACATCAACAAACATGCTGTCCTTCTGTAGCTGTACAGATCAACAACATTTGATATGTGTGTATCAAGTGTATGTATCACAGGTGTACATCATGTGTTCATGATACGCTGTATGTTGTAGGGATTGGTTTAAAGAGTGCTATGAACTATAAGACTTTTTCTTAAAGAATGACCCTACTGTGAATATTACAGTCATATACACTGTAGATCCCATTAGAGGGAAATTCAACAATGGTACAAGATATTAGTCTTATGTTATTCCTATTCTATGAATGTCCTTAAAACATACATGGAAAATTAGTTTCCTTCCAATTTCGTAAACTGAATACCTTGCACATACAGGTATTGATTTTTAGTGTACAGCTGTACAGGCTCTAACATCATACACTGTATTTTTTCCTACAGATCATCAAGGTTCATTTTTGTATGTAGGTCTTTCTATCTGAAGTAGTTTTGTGACAATCATTTATCCCATTCAGTTGATATATTCAATTCAGGGTACTTTTCAGTGATATCTCTGAAGAAGTAAGCTAAAGGTGTCAACAATTTTAAAATGTAGCAAGAGGTTCATAGACCTTCAGCACCATATCCACTGCATACTGTTATTTGCTAGAAATAAATATTTCATTACCATTGCTTTCTTGTGAATTTTCTGTAACCTCACAATGTGCTCTGAAGAAAAATCATAAATGAAGTCGAAGTATGCTGAACACATTACTCACTAATGATCTCTCCATGTTTATACTACTAATCGTGTCATCTTTGCTTTCGATAACAGGTTGGGTCCATAGACAATGACTTCTGTGGTACCGACATGACCATCGGTACCGACACAGCACTGCACCGCATCTTGGAGGCTGTGGATGCCATCAGCACCACAGCATCTAGGTGAGTCCGGGCTTGGCATTCTGGGAAGCCAAACTTTTCTTATTACAGCCTCTTAGACTTTAGACCTTAAACAGATGACAGGACAACAACCGAAGAACAAAATTTCTTGCTGCGGGTAGGTTACCCTAGCAACCTTCTCGTCCATGCACCGAGGGTGTGATGTTACTATCCATGCATTGATCGGCGTGGGATGTGTCATTCTGGCCATTGAGAGTATCATTGAATGTTACCACAAGAGCCTCTTTAACAAAAGGGTTGTTACGGTAATGTTGGGGTGATGTGGGGGTAATCACCCTCGCTGGGTAGGATGGAATTGGTAAAAGTTACCATGATAACATCCAAGCAACATTTTGCATAGTAAAGAAAGATTGTGCTGATGTTGTCACATTAACTCTTGTTTAAAAGGCTTCAGTCCACTGCATCCAAGATGAACTAATTCCTCATAGATAGAACACATGGCACTTCCACTTCTTATAAGTAAGGGGTTGAGGTGTAAGAGTTTATAGACTAGAATTTCCTCTACCTTTTTTCAGTCAATGTATGTTCTTCACGATTGTAAATGCAGTTGAAGTAAAGTTATTGTCTTTAGCACGTTTCCCCATTTGCTGCTTTATTCTTTCTGTAAACAACATCTGTAAATGATTTTTAAAATGCTACAAATTCAAGTTCAACTTATCAAAAGGATTGACAATCAAAGAGTGAGAGTGTTCTTTGATTTTTTTATTTTTTTTTAAAGGGGGTAAAAAATATCCTTTGAAAGCGAAGTTTTTGTCTGGTGTTCAATCCCTTAGTCAACCAACTTGCTGCTAGATTGTTTTGAGTCATGACTACCCAAAATGTACCATCACTGATATGCTCTACATGATAAAATTTCTGTGTGCAAAGGAAGAATTCTCATCAATGTGAGAGACACTTTGAATTAAGGCAAAGAAAAACTGAAGGAATTAAGTTTCAGGAAACTGCAGTCATAAGTATGGTAACAGTATCAGGCACCCATTTTTACACTTTGGTCTAAAGAGATATAACACAAAATAGGCAGGATTTTACCTGTGGACTGTGCATTTATAAGCTAGGGGCTTAAGTGCTTCTCCACAGTGCTCCATATATTACACATACTTTCAAAAGGTTATATCATGTGAGTGATGCAGCTCAGGTATTTTGTGATTTCTTAATTTGTGTACATTGTTTCAGTCAGGCATTCTTGCTGTGAGCCCTCCTTCGAAGAATCATATGTTTACTATTTGTTTTTTGTTTTTTGTTTTTTGGTTTTTTCTACCATAGCCACCAGCGTTGCTTTGTGATGGAGGTCATGGGTCGTCACTGTGGTTACCTGGCCCTGGTTGCCGGCCTGGCGTCAGCAGCCGACTGGATCTGCATCCCAGAGATACCACCTGGTGAGGACTGGGAGGAGAGGATGTGCAACAAACTTGCTCAGGTAAACCAGGACTCTGCAACTTGTAGAAACTTGTACCAGACCCCTGCAAGTTTGTCTTCTATAAGTCTCTTTTTGTGGCAGACCACAAGATTTAGGGTCTGGAAGTTGTTGATTCATTTCCCTGTAGAAGGAGTGGAATGAATCATTTCCTGAATATTCATATTGTTCGTAAGGAATGAAATACTTCTTTGCATTATTTGAGTATTGCTACAGTGCAGTATATAAAGGAGAATATCGACTGAACCTTTGTCATTCCTGCCGTTCTTTAAAGTACAAAATTCATATAAAACTGAATGATAAGATCTTTCATGATGACAGCATGTGATATGATCAGTTTCTCCATACATTGTCTATAATAGCCAGTGGCAGGTTTTTGTTAGTTTCACATTCTAAACCATTTAGATTTGTAGATGACATGGCAGTCAATGTGTGTGCTGATTTTTTTGTCACGATCTTGCTCATCAACAGCCAAGATCTGAAAGGGGGAACCTCCCAGCCCACTCCCCCCCCCCCCCCCCCCCAGCTCCATCATCTACCTAATTTACCTGGCCTGTTTAGGATAAAAGTCTGCCAAGGATTTGAACCCCTATTCATAGCTATATTACCTCCAACAGAGCCCATAGAAATAGGCTCAGAAAGGTGTAAACTCCTTACCACTGATGCTTTGTAAGGCACAGTAATCTCATGCTCACTGCACATACAAATATATTTCATTCATTTCTTTGCAGACGAGGAAGTTTCGCAAGCGGCTGAACATCATCATAGTGGCGGAGGGTGCTATGAATCAGGATGGCTCACCAATCACAGCCAACCATGTCAAAGATGTAAAGTTTGCCACACATTCTTTCCTTGTCCTTATCTGGTTATAGTCAGGCAGTCTTTTCTTTCTGTACATGTCATGCATTCTTCTGCCTGAAATTAAATTCATGCTGTGATGTCACATGAAGTAGGTCCAATTTCCTCTTGTTAGATTCCCATTGTATTTGTCTGGTTACATTTATGTGTCATTCTTCATATCTGTTAGGTGTGACAAGAATGCAAGCATGAGAAAAATATTTTACTGTAGCTCTAGAAATGTGCATTTTATTTGAGAGCAGTAATTATGTTTCATTTCTGAAGTCTATGATGCATAGAGGCTTGTGACATATATGTACCTTTGCTGTCAGGTTCATTTACACTTCAATTATTCTATATTACAAAGAAGAGTTATAGGGAAAAATATATGCAATAGAAAACAGTTGCTCTTTTTGATTTATTTATTTTTGATTTCTTTCTTTCTTTCTTTCTTTTTTTTTTTTTGGGGGGGGGGGGGGACAGCACTGGTTGTAAAATTGACAATAACTGGCAAAGTAGTGTGAACATTAGATATTCCAAATAAGTTTTGTATGAAAGCATTGTTGCATGTGTTCATTTTCTTATACACACACAGCTCATCGTCAAACAGCTGGGTTTTGACACAAGAGTGACCGTCCTTGGACATGTCCAGAGAGGTGGAAATCCATCAGCTTTTGACAGGATCTTGGTGAGTTTCACTGGACTATGATCCTCATTGATAAGATGAAAGGATTGATTTATACATTGCTTTATTATACAAAAATGGATTTTGAATTTTATGTCTGTCTTCCGTAAAATGCTGACTTTCAAACGTATGTGTGCTGTTGCTGTTGTACAACAAAAGTTAATTATGATGATGGCATTTCATGCGACATTCACAGGAGAAGGGAGTTTTCCCACGGCTTGTGGAATTCAAATGTCATATTGTGTGATCCTATTCGTAACTGAATACTTGTATTCCATTTGGTCCACCCCACCCCAGGGCTGTCGCATGGGAGCTGAAGCTGTGTTATCCCTGGTGGATACTAAGCCTGACATGCCAGCCTACGTCGTCTCCCTGGATGGTAACAAGGCTATCAGGGTACCTCTCATGGAATGTGTTAGGAAGGTGAGGGAGAGTGTAGACTAACAGACAGACTGATTGACAGACTGACAGATTGACAGACAGACTGACTGATAGGCAGACTGACAGAGAAAGAAAAGGGGAGAGAGAAAGAGAGAGAGAGGGGGGAGGGGGAGGGGGGGACAAAGAAGCTTCATAATTTCATCATCATTATTTTCATTTTTACAGAAGTGGACATATTACTTCATTGTGAATGGCCCATTAGACAGGGGTATTATTAATATAATTGCTTTCCTGTTGTTATTTTCAAACAGCTTTTCTGTCACAGTTGTGTAATGTTTTTCTCATGAAATTTGATATATTACTATTGTTTGAATGACCCTTTTGGTAAGTAGGATGCAGACCATAATAGTGTTTTATCTTATTGTCTTTGCAATACAGCATTCATTATAACTTTTAATCTTTTTTTTTTTCTTTTAGAAACCTGGCTTAAAAACTGAATGACCCCATTTTCAAGTGTAATGATGAGTTTGTATTAAATATTGCAAAACAACTTTAATCAAAACCATGTGATGATATAGTTTATTTGATTATGTACAAGACCTTATTTTTGCTCGTAATAAGATTTATCCCATTGGCTATAATGGGCCCGGATGATTGTAATAATCTTCCATGATCCTTTTATGCTATTTCCTACACACACAGACCCAGGAGGTTGGAAAGGCACTAAAGGCCAAAGAATTCACCAAGGCTTGTGAGCTGAGAGGAAAGTATGTAGTTTGTATCTTTCTCAATAGACCCACATAGCCTAGACACAGCAGATGCTGTTAAAGAGCATAATGATATCAGGGGGTGTTTCATGAAGAATTTAAAAGTTAAGATCAACTTAAGATTATGGTATGCCATTAGTTTTTCTTTTCAGTTTTTATCTATTAATGTTTTCAGAATCCACTTTAAATTGTTGTCAAAGTTTACAAAAAACTTCTTTGTCCCTTTCTTTATTTTGTCAATCAACACATATATGAAAAAGTCTCCAAAATATTAATTGCTATTGTGAAAGTTAGAATATAATTGAAGTCACACACAGCATACCATAATTTTAAGTTGATATTGAAATTGATAATCGACTTTAATTCTTTTGAATATGAAACACCCCCTGGATTCAGCCAGGTGAATGCCAGAGACCTAGGAGCTGAGAGATGGGCTTTAAAGAACTGAAAATATCCAATTCCATTCACAGCACCTGTAAAATAACAGTTCAAATAATAATTTTGATCCTCTGCAACAAACATTGATAGAGTTGTGATTTCAGGTGTGAGCATTACCTTGAGTATTTATTAATTGTTTTTAGTATAAGTGGATGATTTGATAGTGGCATTAAAGTAATGGAATACAGTTCACATATACTAGCCAAACTCATATTTCCACTTGGAAAATTGATCATTGAAACATCTTGCTGTTGACCATGTAATGTTTGTAAACTTTGCATTTAATATTCAATGTTAGAATGCTGTTTAGAGCACATGAACTGTGTAAAGTGAATTCCACAGTCTTGATGTCCATGACATGGATATTATATGAACATTCGTGAAGACTTATATGAGATTTGGGAGTGTTGGAAACAGACAGGTGAAAATATGACAAAGATTTTGTAATGCAAAGACATCGTGACAGTAGAGGCAAGATATCAGAGAGCGCTTGATACATCATAACAGAAATATACATGCATTTGACAAAATATATTTAGGAATGTTCGCTGTGTCTCATGCATTTCGGGACCAAGAGTATATGAAGAGAAATATATATATATATATTTCAATGTGTGATATTTCATTCTCTGTATGTTGCTTTGTAGGAGCTTTGTCAATAACCTGCAGACATACCTGACCTTGTCCCGTGTGAAGCCTCATGAAAATGTGTGCAGTCTGGACGGCAAAACTTGTGCTGTAAGTACAGTTTTTAGGACATCATATCATCTTTTGAGCAGGTGCAAGCCAGTTTATTTTTAGTTGCTTCAGCATATTGATGTTTCTTTTTTTTTTGTGATGCTTTGTTGGTTCTTGAGAATTGTAGTGAAATCACCATCCAGTGAAGTGGGGGTATTAGTAAATTGGTAACTGGAGGTTCAAGTTTGTTTGTGAAATTGCGTTTCCAGTCACTTTGAGACTGTCTGTCATTCATATTGCCGAATATTTACTAAAGAAAGCAAGTCAGTCTTCCTGGACACTATACACGCAATGCGCACATCACTATGGACAAAACATTTTGTCTGCTGAGAATGGATAATGGAAGATCTCTCTGGACGATTTATTGTACTCTTCGCATGTTTATGGAGATAGTTTGGGACGTCATTTTGTAAATTTATGAGCGCGGCACTCGCTCTCTGATTAAACTTGCAGAGTAACTTCAACTTTGCTGTGATGAATGTCGGTGCTCCTGCAGCCGGGATGAATGCTGCCGTGAGGGCGTTTACCAGAACCTCTCTCTTCAATGGTTACCATGTCTACCACATCAACGACGGCTTTGAAGGACTCGTCAATGATAAGGTGGGAATTTTGTTAAAACAAAATATAAATTATGGCAGAGCCGCAAAAAGTGTGTGCAACACAAGTTTGATAACTATGGGGACATATCTATCAAAATGTTATCTGTAAGTAAATGTATAGCACATTTGACATCTATTCATAGTTTAACTAATAGAATCATGAGAGATATAATCTCTTTTAGTAATGCTCTGCAGTCTTTCTTCTTTTCTTTTTCCTTCCTCCGGAGTCATGATACATGTTTCAAAATTGAAATGGGGACATAAAGTGGGACTTTCTAAAAATTCTTCTAAGCGCAACAAGTTGTCAGTTCATAATTTAATTGAGAATCATTGATGTCTTGAGAGTTTGTATAGTCAATATGCTACTGTGATTGTAACCAGTCTATGAGAGGGACTAAACCATTTGTGATTCTAAAACTTATCTGATTTTCCTTCTTCTAACTGGTGTTATATTCAAAATAACCTTTCCATCGTCCAGAGACTCTAACTCCAACCATCTTTAAATTAGTAGATTCTCCTGCCGAGACCCCCTAGCAAAGTGAACACTTCACTTGCACAAATGTGCGCACAATGTTACGAGTGCATAGGGTACATCACAAGCTCATTGTAGGGTCAAAATGTGATTAAAATCATCTTAAATTTTATCATTGTAACATAATTAGACAATGAATTGAAACCCAAGTATGTGGCACCAAAGTGATGGGGGAACAGTGACTGATGTTATGATGATATTTATTTCTGTCTTTACTTTCATCCACTTTTCTGGCAGGATGAGGTAAGGTTTTCATTCCCTGTCTCCCATCCCTTACCCCACCCCCATGCTGTCAGCCATTTTTTCTGTGTGGTTTCTTTATAGTGGCATGGATGTAAATCTAACACAAAAGTATCATCTGACTAATTTTTGTCTTTCCTGGCTGGCCCTGTAACATTCAAAACATATTTGATTAAGTTTCTGTTTTTAAGCTTCCAGTTTAAAGGTATGCCGGTAGTCTGGTTGTACAACTTTTTTTTCTCTTTCTTTTTTTTTTCACCGCTGGATTGTTAAGTAACTTTTTTTCATTTATTTATTTAAATCTATTTTTCAGTTTGGTTCATAAAGCTGCGGTGCATGTGTGCTGGCTGTGTTTGTGTATGTGTGACTGCACACAATATGGAGCATTTGTCTCTCTTAAAATCAAAGGCAAAAAGCATGGCAAGTTTTATGATGGAGAGATTGTTGAATGTACATAACGATATTTCAATTTGTCCAAAATATTCGTCAACCAGGATGAAAATGGCAATGTTGATCATTAATGTTTGTAACATGCATAGTGGCACAAGTCATTCAACAGAGTATGATGGTGTCAAATAAATGGCAAGAGAAAAGAAACACACAGTGTCTGGAGAGAAAAAAAAACAACGACGACCACAAGTAACGAATAATGAATGCATCAACAAACAAAAAAGCAAAAAAAAAAATCATCAAGAAGATTGTGTCCTCATGAAATGTAGATATCGTTCTTGTTTTTTCCTGTGTAATCATTTCAGTGTATCCCACAATTTTCTAATTTATTGTGTCACATACTTGGTACATTTGTGTTATACAGTCAACCTCGCCTAAGTCGAATCTATTGGGACCGGCGAAAACACTTCGACTTACGCGAATTTCGACTTCCGCGGAAGTCGAATTTTTCTTCAACTTGTATTTCCAGATGAATTTTCATAATGCAGCGTCTTATTATGTTTTTAGTGGCCGTGAAATTACAGTAGACGGTGGTATTATGTTGTAATCAGTGTTTTTGTTTTGTTTACGTTTTAAAAAAGAATCCTGGAGCTCAATTGGACTGTGATAATCGAAATGCGTTGCACGTAATTTCTGCAAAAGATCGCGAAACGAACGCGGGAGTTCGGGGCGCCGTTATTTGTTTGGGGATGTTTTTACTTCATTAGAATTTGAATTAGATATATATATATATATATATATATTTTCAATGAACTTTTCCGCACAATGCGTCATGATTTGGTCGTGATTTGTTTTTTAAAATGTCTTTACTGTCTCGACATAGCGCTTGACCTTCGTCAGACGTGCGCGATGTTCGCAAAATCTTCGTGAAACCTCGAACAGACTCCGAAGCTTCTTCGGAGAATGTCTCGCGCATGTTTCGCGATATTCTCCGATAAATTTTTATAATGCAGTGTCTTTTTGTGTCTTTATTGGCAGTTGAAATACAGTAGACGGTAGCAGTACGTATAGTATTTAGTGTTTTTGTTTTGTTTTGAGTTTTAAAAAATCGAGAAACTTAGTTATTGGACTGTAATAATCGAAATGCGTTTCATGTACGTCAAAGGGATCATTCGACATTTTATTTAAGCATCTTCCGCAGCTGAATGTTATTGCTATTTATTTTCGAACGTGAAAGCAAACATCCGGCATTTATCTTATCATCGTACGGAGTTGAATGCTATTGTTATTCATTTCCGAACGTCAAAGCAAACATCAAACGTTAATTTCCGCTGCACCATCGAACGCATCATTTCGAAATTTAAAAGCAAACTTTCGACAGTTATTTTAGCATCGTATGGAGCAGAAGATTACTATTATTCACTTCGAAACGTAAAAGCAATCATCTGACATTTATTTCAGCATCTTCCGGAGCCGAATGTAATTGCTATTTACTTGCGAAAGTAAAAACAAGCATCGGACATCTATTCTATTTAATCATGGTACAAATACGGTGTTGAATATCATTGTTATTCATCTCCGGACGTATAAGTGACCATTCAACATTTACTTTAGCATCTTCCAGAGCTGAATGTTATTGCTATTTATTTTCGAACGTAAAAGCAAACATCCCGCATTTATTTTATCATCGTACGGAGTTGAATACTATTGTTATTCATTTCCGAACGTCAAAGCAAACATCAAGCGTTAATTTTACCATCGAACGCATCTAAATGTTACTGCTCTTCATTTCAAAATTTGAAAGCAAACATCCGACAGTTATTTTAGCATCGTATGGAGCAGAATATTACTGCTATTCATTTCCGAAGTAAAAGCAATCATCTGACATTTATTTCAGCGTCTTCCGGAGCCGAATGTTATTGCTATATTTACTTTCGAAATTAAAAACAAGCATCCGACATTTATTAAATCATGGTACAAACGGAGTTGAATATTATTGTTATTCATCTCCAAACGTCAAAGTGACCATTCGACATTTACTTTAGCATCTTCCTGAGCTGAATGTTGTTATTTACTTTCGAACGTAAAAGCAAACATCCGGCATTAATTTCATCATCGTACGGACTTGAATATTATCATTATTCATTTCCGAACGTCAAAGCAAACATTCGACATTCATTTCAGCATCTTCCGGAGCCGATTGTTATCCTTATTCATTTCCAAACGCAAAATCAAATATCTGACATAAATTTCAGCACCGTACGGAGCTTAAAGGGTGTGTACAGTTCTGGTCGAGGTGAAGATTTAGCTTTTAACATTTTGCGAGATATTCAGAAACCACTCTATGAGATGTCAAGAGCATGCAGTTCTAAGGGGTATCAAAAGTTTATTCGATGAAAATCAGTTTTGAAATGGCTGAGATATCCAAAAACAAGATGAAACAAAGAGATCCTAATAAAGTTGTGGCATGTCGCCTTTTATTATTAGCACTTTTTGGGATATTTCAGCCGTTTGAAAACCAATTTTCATCAAATAAACGTTGAATCCTTCTTAAAATTACATGCTCTTTCATATTTTATAAGAGGCTTTTCATTATCTCACTTAAGAATGTTCAAAACATGAATCCCTACCTCAACCAGTACTGTACAGTCCCTTTAATCTTACCGTTATTCATTTCCAAAAGTATGAGCAAAGATCCGACATTTATTTTAGTATCATACAGAGTCGAATATTACCGTTATTCATTTCCAAAATTAAAAGCAAACATCTAACATTAAATTTAGCATCTTACGGAGCCGATTGTTACCGCTGTTCATTTCCAAAAGTAATGGCAAACATCCAACTTTTTTTCGCGGGCCACCAAACTGTTGAAAACGCATTATTTCTTTTAATAAAAAAAAGTCCCAAAATACACTTTAGATAACTCCCAATGCACGCGGAAATTATGTTTGAAACTTAAGATAATGTGTGGGGGAACCTGGGGGGGGGGGGGGGGGGGAAGATGCTTGTGAGTTGTGGGGTAGCACTCACGGTCTGCACACACATACGCAACGGAGAAATGAAAGGGAAAGAAAGGTAAAAATTCTAAACTCAAGACAGTTATCAATCTCCTTGAAAAAATTCTCCAATGATTAATGAAAAATTTGCGTGGTTGTATTTCCCTTGCGTGTTTTTCGTTTACGTAACTGGCTGTATTTTAGCAAAAGTATTCACGCGACATTTACACATAGGCCTACATCATGGGAACTTGGCATAAACTGCACAAGAATGTGTGTTTTTGTTTTTTGCTTCATTTTCGGAACACATTCGGATAAAAACTTCCGAATGTTTGATTTTGCCATTCGCGTCCTTCGCAAATCGTTCGTCTGCTCCGCAAAGTCTCACTGAGTTCAGATGTTTGCGAGCGTGGCGAATAGGCTCCTATTAGGGAATTTCAAAATTCTTCAACAGTTGCAATCAAATTCGTAAACAATTGCAGTCAAACTCGCACACTGTTTTTATTGTCGGAAGCGGTTTTTGTTGTCCCAAAGACGCTCGCAAACAGAGATTGGTGGCTTGTACCGGATTGTGAGGACCTTTTCTTCTTCCGTTTTCTCCCCAAACCCCGCTGCGCTGCCCGCACATGGCTCGCCTCTACCCTGGTACATGTGATTTATGTTCTTCTCAGCTGGACATCAAGGATACAAGGGATATTAGGGTTAACTTGTATTCGACCCTTGGGAGTATTATATTACAAAAGTAGTGTTTTTTCCTTCGTTTATTTATCGAAGAATGGAAGAATGCTTCACTTCCATGCTTGAATGACGTACGGGGAAAAAAAAAACTTCGACTTGTGCGATGAAAATCACATGTATTTACACAAATTTGGACTCGAAATTATCTTGACTTAGGCGAAATTCGACTTGTAAAACTTCGACTTGTACAAGATTATTTTAAAGAAATAAGTAAAGAGAAAATCGGGACTTTTCTGGAGCTTCGACTTGGCCGAGTTTTCGACTTATGCGAGGTCGACTTAGGCGAGGTTGACTGTATTTATTTCAAAAAACATTTACTATTTACTCCTCCAAAATCATAATTGATATATGCTCTAAATAATATCAAGCATTACATGTATTTGTGTGCTACGCTTATTTGCATTTTATGTGATATCCAAAAGTCTTCTCTTTTTACCTGCCATATGTATACATTACGGTTAAACCATGGTCTTAAATCTTGCCATGCCCACTTGCAATACATTGTCACATTCTGAAAATTGGTATAAAATCATGCTTGAGTTGGAAAATGAAAGAAACAGAAAAGATATTCAGACAATCATCAAGCTAAACACTGTTGCCAAATATATGGATATGTTTGTACTCAGTATTCAATTACATCCATTGATATTATACGTAGTTATATTACAATATTTAGCATTCAGTCTTTAGTATTAACTTCATTCAGACTCTTTCACCAACATATGACACAACACTGGAGGGCATTGGGAATGTTGAAGGTTTGGGGTTTTTATTTGATTCTTTGTGTGTGAGTTTGTGTGTATTTTTTCGTTTCTTCACTTGTCATTCTTGATGACATTGCTAAAATAATAGAGACAAAATATCTCCTACTAAAGATGCACTCAGTTCTGTCAACGTGGAGCACAGTGTGAAAGGTCAAGTCACTGCTACAGGGGGTATTGTGAGTCTGCCAACAGGGTCTAGAGAAGATGACACCACAGCAGATTATTTGTTGTTTTTTTCAGTGGGGGGGGGGGGGGGGGTGAATCCTGAAAGGGGCAGTGCAAAAAGTCAAGAGCCAGTTTTGTCATGAACTCAGGTTGTGGAGGTTTCTCTCAGGTAATCTTTGTATTAAATCCACAATTCCTTTCCCTGCCTTGTAGTTTCGGTGAATCTGCTATTAATGCACAAGTCTAATAAAAAGTTGCAATTCGTCTGGTGCCCGTGCATTGGCCGTTAATGCAATACAATTTGTATTGCGTTAACGGCCAATGCACGGGCACCCGACGATTTACAATTGTTTCTAGGTACTTGAATAGTATTTAAGAAATGTTTTGATTTCACACTGTGCACAAATTCAGAATTTATAACAAAGCACTCTTCTTAAAGCATATGTATTTATATGTATATCTAATTATAGCATGCTTTTCTTCTGTTCCCTCGTATTGTGTTTATAATGTACATTTGTAGTGAAAGAAAAATATGCTTGTGCAGTAGGTAGACAGATACCAGCCACAGGCTTTTGAATAATAAATAGGTCAAATCACATACCCCCAGATTAAATCTGTGCTCAAAGGTAATCACCTTAATGATTTAAAGAGAAATTCCGTCCTTATATTATGATGCTTTGTATGAAAGCTGTGATTTCAGCAAAGTAGTGAAAATTTTGGGATGGGCGAATCAGACACACATAAAGATGTTTATGATGAACCGATAAAGTTTAGAGATTGAGGGAAATTGGCAACTCTTTGTGATGTAGTGCTCCATTTCTGTTGTACACAGAAATTCACTTATTTTCATTTTTGTCAAGTATTTTGGCACAGACAGAACTTATCCACTGGGTTAACATGCACACTGTGCTACTCGTGTTATATACCAAGAACAGGTCTGAGAAAAGTATTGGGGGGGGGGGGGAATCAAAATTGCAGAATTTTTCTGTAAAAGTCTGTCCCTTTTTACCGTAGAAAGGCCTGTTCTGTTCTCTAGATCGTCGCATATTGTGTATGTTCAGATTACTGTAATGCACTGTTGATACATGAATGTGCTTACACTGCAAGTGTCATATCTCTGTATGATTTCAGAGCTATTCAAACCAATGTACAAACCTGGAAATCATGTGGAGGGTGATGCAATATGCCTGTACATTCTTTTCTGCCAAACAACATTTGGATAATTTGGAACAAGTTTTTGCAAACACTGTTCTTTTTCACCATTAAGCTGCACAAATGTCTTTGATTGATGCAACAGATAACCAATTGTTATGGGGGGCTCTTTTTAATTTTAATTTGATTTTGCTTCTTTCTGATGAATAACTCTGGGGTTAATATTAAATTTTGGTATGTCTGCATAAGTTTATATAATTTTGTACAAACTCATCAGAATGGGACATTTAGGGTTGTTTTTTGTTTGTTTGTTTTTTTATCCTGCAACTTTACATAAACTATGGTTAATTTTTGTTTGCTTGTTAGTTTGTCACTGATGCTGTTTGTGTTGAAGCTGCTGCGAAGCTAATAGCTGTATGAATTTGTTTTCTGTATAAAAAAGAAAAGATGAACTTTAGGAAGATGCATGAATATGTGTTGGATATTGTGTTTTGAGTTTAGAACATGAAATTATTTTTTTTTAATTATTGTGCATGTTTCTTCTACTATATTTTGTGGGTTATTTGCGTGAACGTTGGTATTTTTAGGAGGCTGAATGCAGTTTACTTTGATATTTCCAGAAGGTTAATATTTTCGTAACTAAAGGCTGTACAAATGGAATAAAGAGTCCGTCAAAAACAAGATCCATTATAAGATGATGTTTGAATGATTAAGTATGAATTTTGAAATCTTGTATGAGGAGCAATTTCACCTGATCTTATGTTAATTGTGATGTCACTGTAGTTGCTAGGGAGTTGAATAGGGGACTATTAGTTGCTTTAAAAAAAAAAAAAAAAGCTGCAAACTTGAAATATGACAAACATGATTTCAAGTGCATAACGCTTTGATTTCCCCGGCTTAGTAATCTTTTGTTGGATAGTTCTTTTATTGCTGGCATTCTCTATCTCAAATTTTTGGCTTCCTTTATTAACACATGTTTTGAGTGATGACTGCATGGTTTCAATTAATAAATTGTGTGAAAAGCTATGCTAATTATTTAGCTAGCTATTTATGCTAACTAAAATGCAAATATAGACTTTATCACCAGAGTGTGTTTATAAGCAAATTAACAGCCATGTGACAATTTATGTGATTACTCATGTTTTAGCTTTGTATTGTCAGAAAACTTCTGCTTTAAATTTCTTGATTTCATATGAGTTAGATCAAATATTTACTGTAATAGATTAAAAGTAAATCTTAGGTAATGGTTTAACTGCTTCACATATCAGATCACATTCTGTTTTCTTTCTTGCACTCCAAATAACCTCTAATCAAGTATTTGCAAAGTATGTGTTATCTAAAATCTCATGCCCATATTTAACCATATTTTTTCCTTCTGTGCAGGTGAAGCTGGCAGGTTGGATGGATGTGAGTGACTGGGTGAGACAGGGTGGATCTCTGCTTGGTACCAACAGGTAACACTGAAGACATGCTACCCCTTCACATAAACACCAGAAGACATGCTACCCCTTCACACCGCTAATCCTATCAAGTATATTTCTACTCCATACAGAAGTTTACTTCAAAGGAATAGATCAAAAAATTATGGTTATGAAAGTGTAAACATAGTATGGAATTGCACTGGCATAATATTGGGCCAAGGGGATGGGGGCAGAGTCTCAACTTGAACCGGGTAAACTTGGAGCATGGTTTAGTCTTCAGGAGTAATGAAACATGATGTTTCAGTCCATTTCAAGTTATGAAATGTTGATATGCATGTAGATTTAAATTGAAGTATTTTTTTTTTAACCCATTGAGGACGAATCCCGAGTATACTCGGGCAGGTGTCTATGGAAATGCGTGTTGTAGCAAAATCAGTCCGTCCTCAATGGGGTAACTTACGCCACATTGGGCAAACTTTGACAAAAAATGGACAGACTTGCAAAATGAGCTTCTGGCTCCAAACAAGGATTGTGTGTTGTCAAAAGAGCAACATTATGTTTAAGTGGAGTAGAGAATGCAGTTGGTAGACAAATATTACAGCAAGCACTCTGTGGCTGTGACTGTCGCTCTCTCTTGAACAATCTTTTCAAAAGTTTTGGCAGGTAGTGCCAGAGTTGAACAGTACGGTGTATATATGCAGGACTGTACACAAGTATGAGGCACAGGGGGCAGTTGCCTTTCAGAGGTCTTCATAGGTTGCCTTTTTTATTCAACAAATGATGTACTTGTAACATTTGAACAAATGATTTATGACTGTCGTTACTTGCTCCCACTTTCTCATAGGACGACTCCCAAGAAGAATATGGCAGCAGTGGCAGAGAAGATTAAGAAATACAAAATCCATGCTCTGCTTTTGATTGGAGGTTTCGAGGTTTGTTGTGTTTTTATACTGTCTGTAGAATTATTCTGGACCAGTGATCTAAGTTTGTAAGAGATGTTGATGGTGAAAGAGCAGTCATATTTAATTTTTCGTGCTACTACTGTAATACTGTCGCTATTAGTATTATTTTCAGTTTATTTTTGATTGAACTGTGCAGGAATAACTTCTAGGGGCTGAAGATACAAAGTAGTCAAATGTAAATTTCAATTATAAATATTCTTACTCCTCATTATGGTCACCATCATCGTCATCAGTGATGTTGATTTGTAGCATTGGAACATTTATAGATTGCTATCATGCTTACGATTTGTGAAAATATTTTTTGTAAAAAGTATTTGTTTAAATAAATTAAGATCGATGAGTAAAACCATCATAAATTTAACAAAGGTTGATTCCTAGTCCAACCACCAGTTGTCCTGAGCGGTGTTAACCAATTTCTCACCCTCTCCCCTCTGCAGGCATATGTGAGTGTGATTGAGATGTCCAAGGCAAGGAAAGAGTTTCCAGAGCTCTGTATCCCAATGGTTGTAATTCCTGCCACGGTCAGTAACAACGTCCCGGGAACAGAGTTCACTCTGGGAGCAGATACTGCCCTCAATGCCATCACTGAGGTAGGTTTGAGGTCTAGCATGTCAAAGTGACCACTTTTTTTTTAAAGGTTTGGTCAAACTAGGGGAAAATAATGGCCTGTTTTATGAGAAAACAGGTGCAATTATTGTAAGTAAGGAATAATTGGACGTACTGTGGCTATGATATAAATGCTTGCATCTGATAGGTTGTTCCTGCTCCCATGGCAACTGCAATAATTTTTGGGTGGCAGTGACTGCAAGCTCTCTACTAGGCCTCAGTGCTCCAGTAGGAACTATGTCACAGTTTATGACAGTGTTTGCAGCCAGATAGCAATTACTTGGCCATAAAAATACAAAATCTCTATATCTTGTTTATTTTAGATTGAAATCATAACATTTATTAAATTTCAAACTGACATTTTCTCACTTCAATCAAAGCAATCAATTTAACTGCAGCTGCACTACAAACAAATGAAAACGAAGTATTTCTTCCAACTTAAAAGGAAAAACTGTGTACCTAGTCATGATAAAACACCTACAAGATGCAGAAATTGATGTGCTGAAGGTGATGTAGCATGCATAATTAAGTGCTAAACAGGCATAAAGTGTAAATGTGTAGGAGAGTCGTACAATGAGTAACTTTTACATTTACCATGCATTTCTGCCTTTGCTATGCAGACACTACCAACAGTTTGTTATTCAATGGTGTGTTTTTCCTGCAATCATTCAGATCTGTGATCGCATCAAGCAGTCTGCCAGTGGGTCGAAGCGCAGAGTTTTCATTGTAGAGACCATGGGTGGATACTGCGGTTACCTAGCAACCATGAGTGCGCTGGCTGGAGGAGCCGATGCAGCTTACATCTTTGAGGAACCATTCACCATCAGAGATCTAGAGGTTTGAGTTTTTGTTTGGACTACATATTGAAAATTGAGTTAGTCACCATTGCTTTCAAATGTTCCAGCCCTGTTGGACATGATGTTCATTTTGATACTTTGATTGTATGTTGATCTTTTAAATGAGATGTTTCATTCCCCTGCAAAGCTTCTATTCAAAATCATAACATGTCAATATAAATGTTTACTGTCACTTTCACAGGCATATATATCCAGGGCTTAGGTATTTGATGTAAGCCATGTAGGCTTGAGTGTGGATACAACTGTGTATTGTCTATACCACAGGGTCATGATGTTTGTCTAATGCCAAATTTCATGAGAATTTGAATAGTTACCTTTTGTGATTTTTGTTTTCTTTTAGCTTGATGTCACTCACCTGGCAGCTAAGATACAGGACAATGTGCAACGAGGACTGATTCTGAGGTGACTAATATTTCTGTAACTTTAAGAGTGTGTCTATTGGACACATTTGGGGTAACCATGGGAATGAATGACAGTTGATCTAGCGTGGATGAAGTTACGTGCAATATGTGGAGTGGACTATTCTGTCGAGTGAACATATTAGCTATTCTATTAGTTGTAGGTTACAGTTTAGGTGCTAAATGATGATCCTTCATTGTGATGAGCTTTACAGTAGATGTGTTTGGTGTTGAAATATGACTGATAAAAAGAAACAAACAAACCAACCAGTAATTGTGCCAACTGTGAATCCTGGTAATTGTGTTACTGTAACTAGCCTATGTTTCTCAGTGAGCTTTTCTGTTAAATGGAACACATCTCTTTTTTACTACAAAATACAGGCTGTGTTTTTGGCACACATGCAAGTCTTACATGTTGATGGATTTGACTAGAAAATTTATTGGAAGTAGCATTTACAATTTTTTCTGAAATAGATTTGAAATTTAGGTACAATAAAACAATATTAAGTACAACTAGAAAAGCACTCTGAGAGCGCAGACCTCCGCCTAGTGGCTACTTTCCACCGATGATCTTGCTCTTTCATAGAGATCAGTGATTTCCATCTATACTATGCATGCTGAAAAATCGGCCGATTTCCCTATATAGAAGCCTTTCTTGCGTCATAAACTCTTGGCTGCGCGGCACACCTCGCCCTGGCAGAAACTAGAGCAGGCATTTTAGTGCGTGTATGAAAACCTCAAAATGGCACAGCTTGAACTCCCAAGTTCATTGAATTTCTACCTGCCAAAATATCAAAAATTGATCGTAAAATCCATAAACATTTCCAGATCACTACCAAAATTTAATCATTTGTTACTAGTGTCATTCTCAACCATTCCTGCAAGTTTCATCAAAATCCGTTCACAACTCATTGAGTTATTTTGCACACGGACAAACAAACAAACGAACACTGATGAAAACATAACTTCCTTCCTTGGAGGAGGTAATAAAAGAGATTCACAAAGTCATTGGGTAATAGATTAACTGATTATCAATTCACATTGTGGGAATCTAGACTAATTCTTTCTTGGTGGTAGAACAAACTACAGGCCGCAGCCCTTCACATTGTAACTTCATTTTATTCTCCTTTTCCCCAACGTGATTCCTTCAGAAATGAGAATGCCAGTAAGAACTTCACCACTGACTTCCTGCAGCGGCTGTACTCTGAGGAAGGCAAACACCTCTTCACCACTAGGATGAACGTCTTGGGCCACATGCAGCAGGTGAGATGTGGGGGCTGGCTGGACCCCTGCTGGCTGGACCCCTGCTGGCTGGGACCTAGACCTGTCTGAAAGCTTATCAGTAGTTTCATAATTCCTAGCTTGTTACTGTATTCTGTGTCTGCCTGTCATGGACTATTAGGAGTATGCTAATCTCTTGTTTTTGTATGACATGATGTGCCTGCTTGGACCATTTGATTACTATTCTTAGTCACCTTTTAATAGGAAATCGCAAAAGGGCAGAATCATTTGCTTGTTTTCCAAAGTGTGTCTGCGTGTGGACCACTTCACCGGGTTTGCCCCCTTGCTCTTCCTCAGAAGTGAAGTAGGATCTATTATACTTACTATTCCTCCTGTTCCTTCTTTTCACTATGTGCCTTCTGCTCATCATCACAATATTTTGTTCATATCAACTTTAGTTTCTGTGATTGTAGTAGCATAGTAGAAATAGTAATAGTCCTCACATGCATACACTTGGTCTAAGTCAGGTTGTGTCAATGTCATGCCAGACATTTCTACGCCGAGTGTTATTTTGTGTTTCCTCTTTTCAGGGTGGGAGCCCCACCGTGTTTGACCGCAATCTGGGAACCAAGCTGGGTGTTAAGGTCTCAAACTTTCTTCAAGAGAAGGTCCAGGAAAACTGCAAGGATGGTAAGTGAAGCATGCTTGACTTCCAATTTCAAACACCGATATACAAATGAGCTTGTCTTATGGAGTTTTAAGAACGTATGAAAACTTCTGAGCCATTACCAGATTCTAAGAAAAGACACAATCTCCAAATGGAAATGAAATGGATGTTGCCCATTTGAATATCTGCTCAAAGTGTAATCATACAGCCAAACTAAAATCTCTGCATTGTACATTAAGAAGAAATGCTGAATTACAGATAGAGGATAAATGAAGTGTACCAAGTAATATATCAATATATCAGATATGTATGTGCTGAATACCAATGCTGAATTATGGATAGAGGATATATATTATGAAATACTTAGAATATGTGTTATACACTAATGCTTGATTATAGATAATGTGTAATACGTTGAAAATGTGTTATACACTAATATTGACACCCCTCCAATATTTTTGTACAGGGGTTGTGTTTACGGATTCAGCCTCCACAGCATGTCTCCTCGGCATTGTGAAGAGAGTCGTTGGTTTCACACCAGTGGCTGCCCTTGAACCAACAACAGACTTTGAGTAAGTCATAGCATTATAGAAAAATAAACAGACTTTGGTCACTCAAAGCACTTCAGGACATAAATATCAGTTCAACTTCAGAGCAACTCAGGGAGAGGGAATCCATATTACCGATACTGTAAAACATGATTTATTCGCGGCATGAAATTTTCGTGAATTGGAGACCATGGCCTTTTTCGTGGCATGAAATTTTTGCGGATTGCCTCTGGCATTCAATGCATATAGTGTAGACAAGAACTTTCACGTGCATTTTAATTTCGTGAATCTTGGCACTTGCGAAATCAAAATGCTCGCGAACATTCCTTGTTTTACAGTATTCATAAAGTACCAAATGAAATGATCACTGAAGTCAAGTCAAATGGTATAGATATACAATTTAGCAGAAATTAAGTCTCAATTCTCTATGGTGTTGTCTATGAGAGGAAATCCATATTATTTGTGAGGTACCAAATGAACTGAAATAAACACTAAAGTCAAGTCAAATGGTGTAAATATATTTATAGTAGAAATTAAGTCTCAATTGTCTATGGTGTTTATGTTTTCAGTCAAATTGTTTGTTGGGGCAGGTCAGGAATATCTTATATTTGTTGCTGACATGGGGTTTTGTTTTTGTTTTGTTTATTCAATTTGAATCTTATTTTCTTGCAGGCATCGCATACCCAAAAAGCAGTGGTGGATTAAATTGCGCCCTCTTCTGAGGATTCTTGCCAAGCACATGGAGATCTACGTAGCTGAGACAGAAGACGTACCCCAGCCAGTGGAGTAGATGACATGACAGCTATCAGCCATGGTGCTGTCTGCTGTGTGTGCTGCAGTACATTAGGAGTGCTATTACAATAGACACGTACAGTATTGAGAAGTGTTGGTGATTACTTTGTTCCGTGAGGGAGCTACAACCATTGTGCAAACTCAGCATAAGTGTGATGTGATTATCATGGCTATTGGTACTGACCTCTTGTATTGCCCAACCATTGTCAGTTGCAGCAGCCTTACCCATGCATACAGACACCTCCACCTTACACCAACAAAGCACAAAGTCTTGCCTCGCACCTATATCTGTTGTGTGCCAGTTCAACAGCATTAGTTTGGTTGAAGACTAACGCTCCCTGTTGAGTGGGCTTTGCCGTTCTATATTTGCATTATTACAAACTACCAGGTTCAGACTCTATGCTCCATAACATGTTCATTCCATCTTTCCTTTTTGCAACAATTGTTCATAAAACATGTCTTGACTTTTTCACATCAAATCACTCCTATGCATGGTGGTGAACTGGGCTTGCTTACTGATAATATCATAGCTCTCTGCAATGTCCCTCTTATGACACTGATTTTCACAGCATAAGAGATGGCTTGTTATGATTTTTAATAGATTGTGATGCAAATTAGGTTGATGGTATAATCAAAAGCTGACTTTTGTTTGCAGTGATATAGCAGCATACAAAATTTGAATTGATGTGTTGCTTTAATGAAAATTGAAGCCATATCATGTGGGTTTTCCTTCACAGAAGTTTGGTTTATTTGTTGTTGTTTTTTAATTTGAAAAGGGTAGGTGTATTTTGGAATGCATTGATGTTGATATTTTCTTAGAGAAGAATATGTATTATGATATGGAATGATACATAGATCTCTAGAACCAGTTGATTTTTTCTCCCATCAAATGTGTGCATGTTGTTTGTTGATTTATATTTGTTTTATTTCAAATCAGATGCTCTCAAAGAAGTTACAGTTTATGTTGTGCCCATGACAAATATTTCCAGGAAGTTTGAAATCACTTTTTTTTTTTTCTAGTATCATTATCAGGTGAACATTTCCCCCATTTTAAATCACTATGTATGATACAGTGTCTCAGCAGGTTAGAAAGGCATTAGAGCCATTAGCGTAATGCCCTTATAAAGTGGATACAAAGAAAATTACTTGTTCTCAAGCTGTCCCTCATTTTAGCAGATGACTGGTAGAAAGGGCTTAGACAGTAGAATGTAAGGTGAATGGTTGTCCCATGGTCAAAGTTGCTCAGTATGATGGGAAAGATTTTAATAAATGTGTACATCATACGTACGCCATAAAGTGCAATGGATAAGTCATTACTCATAACCAACCATGCAGACAAGAAAAAAAAAATCTCTTTTGAAAAATGGCATTGAAATGTGCTGAATTTTTCAATTAGAAGATGGACCGAATTACAACTCACACTAAGGCTTATGAAATAGAATCTTGCTGCCAGGTATTGAAAGTGTATTTCTCTTTGTAGTGGTAATCATTGAATGCATGTTTATATATAAATCTTCAGCCCTTTCAGGAGCTTTATGCATGTACACTTTCGATGATGCAGTTATTTATGTGGCATGAATGCCAGATTATGGTGTCTATGTTGTATTTACAAGATCCCCCATTTCCCAGTACTCTTCCTATAACAGGCAGTTGACTGTTGTGAAATGTGCAAATCTGTTTTGAAGTTATGAAATTCGTGCATGTTATTTATTAACTGTAGCCTTGTGCAAGTATTACATGCTTTGTAAGTCAGATATACATTAAAAGGAACAGGCAATTGGTCACTATTGCATCCAATACAGTAAGTTGCATGGTCATACTTTGTGTTATTAGCAAATGTGCCTGTTGCACATAGAAATCAAAAGATATACCAGGTAAGACCTAGTGATGTTTTGTGTGCCAAATGTATTTGTATATATGCAGAGAAAATTACATTTAGGAATTTACACTGTACCTTGAGGGTGTGAACTGTTTTCTCCTCCACTTCTGGGACATGTTCTTTAGTGTCACATGACTTTCACATAGCAACAGTTAAGACAAATGGGTACTATTCCCTGAGTAAGTCTTCTGACTTAAAACTGTTGAATTTCATCATTCCTGGATGGGAGGTGATCCTCATTGATGACTGGGGCAAATGTGATGTGAAGAGAAATCAAATACAGCCTTGAAGGGAGACTACTCTAAGTCCCGTTGTTTCTTATGAATGTCCAATGTGCATGTCACCATGGCAAACAAACTATCTCCTTGTATTTACCGTGTGTGAAAAGGCAGTTCATGGCAGAAATTGAATATATGTAATATAGCAGAAAACTGAATGCACCCACCTAGGTATTTTTTGCTCTTTTCACTGGTTGGTTTTTATATTTAAGTGAGTAATTCTATGTATTGTGAAGAGATAAGAAAGTGAACAGATATTTGACACCTTGCGTACATGCATCTGTCCACTTCAAAACTGCCGGCAACAGAAAGAATCTCAGATTTCTTCTTCTTTTTTTTTTCTATATTTACGAGTTTGTATTTACTTACACTGTAGATTCATGAGATTCTGAATGCAATGTACCACTTCCCTCATGTGTAAAGAATTCTATACTGCTAGAGTGAAATAGCATGGATTGCATTATTTGTACTACTGCTTTATTGTTCGTTTATGTTTGTACCTGTAGTCTGCTTTGATTTTGTTGTAGGTCTTTCATAGTTGATTGCAAAATGTTGTATATTACACATAGGTTCCATGGTATGTTAAATTTTTCATTGTAAATCTTTTAAAGGAACTGAGAAAACAAAATGATATTGAATCTAAAGTTTCGTGATTGTCATAGGGAGAATCTACATTAATGTAGCAATGCAAATGTAAAACGATACTTTCATAGTTGCTTTTATGTAGATCTATGTATTTTCTGATGAAATGTGGTGAAGTTTTTGACCATAGAAATATTCTATCTATGCAGGAAATAAGACAAGAGAAAAAAAAAGAGAGCTGTAGAGCCATCCTGATTAGTATTATGGCAACTTTCATACTTTCATGACTTGTTGCTGGCATACCTAGTTCTGCGACTTCAATTCATTTCCCATTTCATTACAAGTAATATCAGTGAGAAAATGTAATTTTCATATGTTCAACCATATCTCTTACATTTGTCAATTGCACAGCTCCATTGATGGGTTCTACCAGTTACTTGAAGCATAAATAAGGTTTTTCTATATACATGCATGCCTGAACAGCACTCTGGCTATGATGTAATACTTATTATGTTGACATTGAAAGAGAGGAATTTTGACATCAAGGAAGATATAGAATCTCCTCCATTAATTTATTCTTGCTCATCCTAATAGAAAAGCACAGGTGTGATGCATTGACTTTCCTGTTTATTTGTTTTCATTGCATGTTGCTACCTTACCACGATTTCTCAACCAGCAATTTCATGTATTTACTGACACATTATTTATATTAGATATGTGTAGGTCTAAATTTTATTTGATGCAAAGAATGGCTGTACCACCATCCTATTTCAAATTTTCTTGAGATTGTATGTTCAGTAGGAATATTTAGACATTCTCAAAAATTTGCTCTCCTATGTCTTCCTTTAAAAGCAACCAGGCTGTTATGACAAATGTATCAAAACGATTGACAGATATATCTGATATGTACTGTGAATGACTCACACCAAATGTAAAAATGTCAGAACATTGTAAAGCATATAGCACAACACCTTATTGCATGTTTGGTATTGACATCCCACAAGTAATTGAGAGAAATGCTTTTAGTCAAGGTGTGCTGTTATTGCAATATGCTGTGAAAAAGTAAGCCATGTGAAATCAAAGGTTAGTTCAATAATACATATGTCATGCTGACAATCCCACTCTGACTTTGTACTGTGTGTTAACTGTGTGTCTGAAAAGCTTTGTACAATATGCCAGTACAATGTACTGAGAGTGAAAGTGAATTGTGCTCCATGTGCAAGGCAACTATTAACGTAATGAAGTGAGAGAAATCAGATTAATGGGACAAAAGAAGTACAAGCATTACAATCAGACAATTTTGTTGTCACCTTTTAAGTTCAGAAGTTGAGATTTTGCATATTTTTCAGATACTGTGTGCAGGATGCATCTCTATAGGCAGCAATAAACTCCAAATCAAGGATGATTTTATATTCCCTTGTCAAGACATGCCGAGATAATACGTTTCCTGGAAGAGTTGCAAGCTCTCTGTTGGTATCACTACTTCATGTCTCCTACCCGTCTACACCTAGCCTGTAATCTACACTGTAGGTGGAGGATGCAGCTATTGTCCTTGCTGTTTTGCTAAACGTCTTATTAGGCGAGATTCTTTGCTAAGCAATACATCTGACGAGGCAAGACTGCAAACAGTGGAAACATCCACCACTTATAGCCACTTGTCTTGCACAAGTTGTTGTTTTCCTATTATCGACTATGAATTAGCATTTTTTTGTACGAAAAAAAGCCCCCCCCCCCCCCCCATCTTGGCCGTCAACTGTGCAATCGCGACAAAAATTTGCACATACAAATTGCCTGTGATGTGATCTAAAATACTGTGAAGTTGATTTTTCAAGAAAAATCATTTATGCTAAATTATGCTAATTTATGCATGATGCATGAAATCAGACTAATTGGTATAAATCACTAAAAAAAGCTCAAAACAGGCACATTTTTTGTGTAGATATTCTTTATAGTGTCCTTAGCAAATATAAGAGAAAAAAAATTGTGCCACCAGAAAAAATTCTCAAGTACATGTATTTTGTTTTTTTAATTTCTTATGTATTTCTCTTTTTTTTAACTATGTTTTTCATTGTTTTTTTTTAATGAAATTTGTCCGCGACATTGTTCCGAACATGAAAATGTAATTGATTTCAATCAATAAAACCCCCCATTTTTTTTTAGCAATTTTTGGTCTGATATGCATGTACATATTTATCTGTAACTTCGGAATCGCGCACCAGGGCATCGCAAAATTGGTGTCAAAAGATGCAGACGACTCGAAAGAAATGAAAAATAAACTCCCAAAGAAAGAAAGAAAATATCTCTACAGAACGTTCCAAAATGACAGAAATCGGACAAGAAATAAGATATGACATTTTGAAATTTCAAAGTGTTTGGCCAGTCCTTATGAATTTTCAAATGAGCAAGTTGATGTCATGCCCTCACAATTCTTCATTTATGTTATACATGAAATTCTGAAAAATCATTTTTAGCTAATACAAGTAGAAGCATTCCCATACAATGTACGAAAATATATCAGTAAAAACATTTGTTCTTTCTTATTTTGGGTGGTTTTAAGGCAAGTTTTATATTTATACAGCTGAAATAAGAGATTTTCTTCATTTCTATTTTATGAAATGAATAAGAAATTGTGAGAGCATGACATTAACTTGCTGATTTGAATATTCATAATGACTGGTCAAGAAGTGTTTTCTAAAAGAAAAATGAAATTTCAGTATGTCATAACCCCTTAATTTCTTATCCAATGTTGATGATTTTTGCACTATTCTGAAGGGAACTTTTTCCTCTTTCTTGTGAAATTAACAACACTTTGGAGTGGATTTCTTCTTTAAGGCAATAGAATTGTACTAGGTCTATTATGCATTTGGAATGTGTATGGGCTAGAATAATGGATGAAAGAGCATGTATTGTACCATTTGCTATTATTTAAAATAAAAAAAAGTGTATTCTTTTGTAGCATTGATTTGTCCAGGGTAGTGGGATTCCCCATGCTAAAATCAAGAAGTGTAGTTCATGAGCATGAACTACTGTGTGAATAACAAAATCAATGAATGTCAGGTGGTACCAATTCGACCCATCACAAATCTTGTTATAAATACACCATGGACCATGCAACAATATGGAGTATATATATTACACAACATACCTTGAACTTTACATGTACATTTAAATCATCAAAAGTGTCAGTGTGCATGGGCTTGGATGGATGTGCATGGATGTTAACAGTACTGTATATGATCCCAACGAAAGTAACCTTCCGTCTGAAAACTAAGTGGTCGGCTAGATGGCCAGATAGTGACCTGGGCCCTGTTTTATCAAAAGATAGTCAATAACAGTGTATAAATGTCCTTACCACACAGGCCATCATGGAATACCATAGAAATCGACTTTATAATCAATTATAACTCTTCATAAAATACATATAGGGCCCTGATGTGATATGCCATTCCCATTTTATGGATTGACTTCCATAATTCGTAATTGAGAATAAAGGGACAGAACAATCCAGTTTACTACACTTAATGTGAGAAAAAAAATAAACATTTTATACATGTACATTTTCATGAAACAGTGGTATTGGTCACAAATACACATGCAAATTGTACAAGAGGCTTCACAATGCTGTCAGTTTGTACATTTTAAGAAATTGAATTACATGTGTATGTTTGATCAATAACTTGTCATTACATGTACTCTTTAAAGGGACTGTACAGTACTGGTTGAGGTAGGGATTCATGTTTTGAACATTCCTAAGTGAGATAATGAAAAGACTCTTATGAAATATGAAAGAGCATGTAATTTTAAGAAGGATTTAACGTTTATTTGATGAAAATTGGTTTTCAAATGGCTGAGATATCCAAAAAAGTGCTAATAATAAAAGGCGACATGCCACAATTTTTATTAGGATCTCTTTGTTTCACTTTGTTTTTGGATATCTCAGCCATTTCAAAACCGATTTTTATCGAATAAACTTTTGATACCCCTTAGAAATGCATGCTCTTTGACATCTCATAGAGTGGTTTCTGAATATCTCGCAAAATGTTAAAAGCTAAATCTACACCTCGACCAGAACTGTACACACCCTTTAAAAATCAGCAAAGCCACATTCTCACAACTCCTGCAATAATTTGATGAGCTGAATATATCTAATTTTCCTTCAGTTGCAAAACAGAACATCTGGTAAAGCTACAATATATGTGTCCAGGTTAACTGAAGACTTGAGGTAATGACATATCTAATTTCCATGTATAATTAGGCAACCACTTTAAATGTCTCATGAAAATACAAACTTCTAGAACTCCTTTATCACGTCCTATCTAAACAACTTGTCTAGCATTCTGTTTGTTGGATTTTACAGTATTTATGAAAGTCTAATTGAAAGTGGAGTAGCATTTCCTTTCCATGCATAGAACAAATGATAAACCTACACACACTTACCATGGTACACAAGACAAATCAGGGATAGTCATTTGAAATATATTTACACATTTATTACAAACATATATATGTACAGCTGGGAGTTGAACATGATCAGTGCTTGTTGGATTACTTAGACAATCCAACTTTCTTTGTGACAAATTATTTCCTCTCCTTACCTTTATTTCCCTCTCCCTTACTAAAGCTCACCTCTGAGCACATGACCTGCAGGCTATAGAAGAAGTACACTGTATTTCACAGCTGCAGTACTGACGACTTAGGGCCACTTACGACTGTCGTTGAGTGGCATATGGACTTTGAGTACGCACTTCTTTTTGCAACAAAATGTACAAAATAGGGTGAATGCATAGTGCAATCACTTCAAGATGTGTTGTATGTCTACCTTCAGAGTAAAGAAAATGAGGACACATGAGTGTCATGTGATAGATAAAATGATCTTACATTATGGATGCTATGAGAAGTGAGTGGCACTCGTTTCTTCATTGATTTTAATGGTAGCAGACAACTCACTTTTTATTTTTTATTTTTTTTTATTAAAAAAAAAAAGATATGGAAGTCCAGGGAATAAATCATGGATACATTATGATAAAACCAAATTACTATAGAATCATAACAAAAAAATAAATAAATCAAGAAGTCTTTAGCTCAAAGTATTATTGTAAAGATATTGAAGGTTCATCCATACCCAGTATAGTCTAGTAAGCATGGTTGGAATGGTCCTTGACAAGTAACAGCAGTCAAATAAGTTTGAATTTTAGTCAACTAACTTTTCTTCTCCAGACAAAAGAAAACTTATTGCAGATGCAGATGGACTGTCATTGTTGCAGGAATTCTGATAGTCCGACCTAATCCAGAGAATCGTATCAGTCCAGAGAATCGTATCAGGACCTAGAGAGACAGTGCAATGTAGATGCTTCTTTCCTTTGCATTAACATCCCTCTTATCCTTGCATCCAGCACATTCTCCCAACATCATGACTCCACTGTCCATATCAATCTCTTCATCATGGCACTAGAATTGATCACAATGACAATGTCTGCCTGAAAAGAAAGTGTCCAATGCCTTCCACTCAGAGAGAAGACAAAAGAAGGCAACCAAAGAAGCCCATGATTATTTCAGTTCCGGTGTACTCAATCCATACTTGGCTTTCATTTTGTCCAGCTCTGCCTGTTTCTTTGCCTCGTCCATCTTCTTGAATGCCTGCGTGTGGTTGAGAGAAGAGAGGAATAAACAGCAAACCTTAATACTTCAAAACAGGAGTGGAGAATTAGGTTACTTTTGTTCTTTTTTTTTTCCATAAAACTAGCAGTATGAGAGATTTTTATAACAATGTTTCACTTTGGAAAAAAAAAATAGCTGCATGATTCTCAATGCAACCAGTGTCTCTGATACTGGGGTAAAATAAAGCTATGGAAATTAAAAGAAAAAAAAAACAGATCAAAGCAATCAGTACAAACAAATGTACATCCTGGTCTGCATTCATTCCAATATATTGTAACAATAACATAAAAAAATAGAATTTGGATCAATTGTAATACAATTTAAAGACAAAGAAGAGAGAGGAGTCCCTTACTCTGTTTGACTGGTAGTAGAGAACCACGAGGTACCTCCCACATACGTTGAAGCCAGATAAATGGTCACAGGCGTTCTTGGCATCAAAGATGTCTTCATAAACCACATAGGCTGTACCCTTTGTGTCTGGATTTATCCCTCTGTCAAATATGTACAGCAAATAAATCATTGTCAGTGACAAATTTGACTTCATTCTACCAACAACTTTCATCTTCTAGCTGGTAGATTATTGATTCATCTTGTTTGGAATAGACCAAGCCAAGCATTCTGCTTCTTGCTTCCTGTATACATAGCACTTGTGCACTTGCTTCATCCCAGGGTGAACTTATGTAATTCTTGGCATCTACTATGAATAGCTCACTTGTTGCTATGTCAGGAAAACCTTTTATAAGCTTTCATGTACATGACAACAGTTCTTCACACAAAAATGTAAATTCTGTACTTGAATTTTGAAGAAAATTTTTATGAAAATTTCAAAAAAAAAACACAAATGTTACAAAATCTTAGTCAGAAATCATGTCGTTCGTTCAGTTGAAGACAGCAGAAGTATCAGCATGCCTAAGCACAAATACACAATAACAACACATGAAGACAATTCCTTTAATTAATTCTCCAGCTACACGAATCCATGGCCCTGAGAAAAAATTTTCATATTGGAGGCAGAGCCCTGAAAGAGTAGGAGTGTTCTGAGAAATTGTAAGTGACTCAACCAACGCTACAGAATTGTTTCATTGGCAAACTGAAGTCATGCACATACAATGCATAGTACATTGAACTGTGCCTAATTCCCATTGTTTGAGGTCACTGACCCATAACATTGGACCCAATTTGTGGGTCATCATAAAAGTTCAATAATAATTTCTCAAAGGGAATATACATGGCCATAATAAAAGTGCCCTTTGGTTAAGATTTGCTTGGTAGCAGAAAACCATGTGAAAGGATGGCACCACACACTTATTCTACTGATACAATCTCATTTGCATATCATTTACATATTTTCCTTCCAAAGTACATTTCTGGCGCTAGCTTCAATACAAAAGAAGCAATCACGACGGAACTTTTTGTAAAACTCTTGTCTAATGGTCAGCTCTCTGATATTTATCTAGATGGTCATTGTAGAGAGCTGCGAGATTGTGTTGTACATGAAAGCATTCTACTAACCATGTACTAAACATATTTTCAATTTTCGGTATATATAAACATGCTAGAAAGGCACCTTAGGATGTGTTGTATGAAAGGAGAGAAGGTTAGCACTCCCCTTGATAAGGACGGAACTCGCCTCAGGGCGAAACAACACACAAATGGTTAAGGCATTGCCACTTACTTTGTGGCATCTAACCAAGTTTTTGATATTTTCAGTCACTAGTTGGGTGTACTTGCAATATTTTCTCATCCCTCTAACCAAGAGCTGACATCATCAACAAGTGAATTTAGTGCCCATTAGGCTACACATGAAATACTACCGGGGGTGCTTCATAAAGCTGTTCTTAAAGTTACGAAGGATTTTAGAGCGACTGGAACACATTCTGATGTGCTATACTTATCAGAATTTCAATAATTCAGCACAAGAACTGATTACCAGTCGTTCTTAAATGTTGTCATGGTAGCTTCATGTTATTTGTGAGACTAGTCTCTGTATAATGCTTTGCATAATACGTTTTGAAGACGTATGTGATTTTAATACTTATGCAGCATATTTGAGATGTATGAAATTCTGATGTCTGCGCAGTCACTGCTGGATGAGAAGACTACTATAGTCTGTCACATGCGTACAATGATATAAGGAAAATATAAAAAGAATTTCACAAATTTTTATTTTTTGAAAAAAGTGCACATTTCCTCGACTTGTCACTGATGTATGTTAAAGGTAATATTATTCCCCCTGCCTTCTGAAAGAGGCAAGTCAAGCGTTCTTTTATTACGCAAGAAAAGTGAAAATATGTTGAATTTTCTTCATATTTTCTTTATATCGTTGTAAATGTACACATATGACATCACAGGCTGCAGTAGTCTTGTCATCCACCAGTGACTGAGCAGAAACTTCAAAAATTCATAACTTTTTAACAGGTTGTCCAATTTTCCTCAAACCCTCACTGATGTCTTTAAAATTGCTGCATTCACTCAATCTACATACATGTCTATGAAGGTGGACTTGTCCTTTTAAGTCATTCATAACTTTAATAACAACTTCATGAAACACCCCCCAGGACATAACATGACCACTTCATTACCAGTAAATCGGCTTGTGTCACATTTTACAGGCAACTCAAAGTAACTCTCTGGGTCGAATGAGTCAGGGAACTTTTTTTAAATATAATTTATACACAAAACTTATATCACTGTTTTTTAAATCAATATTTTATCATAGATTTTATTTCTGTTCCGATCTTTTTTTTTCTCTCTTTTGACAGGCAAATTTTTCTGAACAAATGTGATGTGATCAACATTGCAAACAAGCATTGTATGAGGAATACTTCACCAGCACCTGCACTCATATGAGCACACTAGGTAACTCAAGGTGCATACTAGGATACTTCCTTAGCTGATTAGCCGACATTTGAGGTACTAGTCTAATCTGTTTATATCCGTTTCAAATCTGCTTTGTGTGATATGTATTGAAACACTGCTTCTTCTTTTTTGCATTAATCTACAGATTGTAAACCCAAATAAATTTTTTAAGGTCTCCAGTGTACCCCAGAGGTTGCTCTATATGACGGTATTGAAACAAGGTAGTGGATGTACAAATGGATATTCAAATGAAACTGGATATGTTATGGTCACTGGAATGTAAAGTGCTGGTCATCTGACCAGGCATACTGTTGACACCATTCATAACTTGCCCTCTAAACTTCAGTGTGATGCTGCTTGCACACACACTGTAACTCCCAAATACTCAAATGTTAATAGCTGCCATTAATTTCACTTCTTGTCTTTCTTTCGTCTAGAAACTTGCATTTCCTGCCTAGTTCTGCTTGAGGCAAATTCCTCAAAACATGTTCAGATATAGTTTGATGGATCGTCAATTCTTATTGCAATATTTGTTTGTTTGAAAGTGGTTTATTGTTCTTTGTATTTTAAAGTGCAATGGTACCTAATTTGTGTTCTGTTAGAATTTGTTGCATTAGTATTGCTGATTCTGTTGTTTTAGCCATTCTCTTAGACACATACTATACATGTACTCATGTGAATACACACTGCCAATTTTCATTACAGCTACTAAAAGCTTTCATACTGAACTATCTATTTGAGATTAGTTCCAGCATACTATGGAACACCATTTAAACCTTCCACCAGTTATGCCACTGTTTGAGCCCATACTCACACTCTGATTTGTCTGATTGCACCATATTTCCCAAAGATATCATACATCTCTTCAGCTGTGATCTTATATGGCAGATTCCTGACATATAGAATGCGATTCACTTCTGGTGGTAACCGAACCTGGAGGAAGAGAGAGCCATACACAAAATACTTGTACACTTTAAGTATATGACATGACATACAGTAGACTTCAACTGATGCTATATCTTAAGTCTTCCATGCATACAA